>NW_015114236.1:170750-211273 GCF_001443285.1 Poecilia latipinna | reverse complement strand
GGTCAACTACTGTTTTTTTTTGTTTTTTTTTTTGTAAAGACCAAAATATGTAAACAAGGTCACTCAGGAAGACAAGTAAATATATTAAAGCGTGAAATTAATTGTCAGCCGAGCGGGTTTTGCTTCGATGGGAACATTAAAATGACAAAATTCTCATGGGCACCTTATTTATTTAAGAGCTAATGCGCTCAACATAAAAACGCTTTTTAGCAATAGTCCCAACTGGCCTACTGTAATAGTCTGTGTATCTTAACAGTTCAATATACACTCTTGGTATGAAGAGGATCAGAACTCTTGTTTCACTTCATCATCAGAGTGTTTTTCTACGTATTTTTCCAGTTATTGTTGTATTGACGGGTTTTCATTGTTGGGACTTTGAGGCGATAGCAACCACTTTCCAGATGTTCGGTGAACCAACTCGGATTTGTTACTCCAACCATGACCACATTGTGCGTGTTCAGCATTTCAGAAATAAACACTTTTTTTTCATATTTGTGTTTTGGTGTTTGGTATTTTCCCACTCTTTCACACAGGATTATTAATTTTTTCCCCCTAGAAGTCATAAAATGTTGAAATATTCCGTGAGTTAACTTTACATCAAGGAAGAAAGCATCTGGTACCTATGCATTAAGTAGTTTCAATACTGACAAAGCAATTTATCCAAGGAAGTTCTGCATCTTAGACCCTCTATACTCATTCCAGGCCTGTATGGTGGTTTGCTATAACATTAATATTATTAAAATCTTTGTTAGATAAGCTTGAGCTGTTTGGGAAAGAGAAACAAAAAATGTCGGTGAACAGATGGAGCAAAGCCGTAGGAGACGTACTGAAAAGAAAAATTGCAACATTGTTCTACAAAGGGCTGTGGAAAAAATTAAGAGCATGGATGAGAAGAAAGTAAGAAATGTATTAAAACCTTGCAAGGTGAGAACAAAAATACAGAGTCAAAGGAGTCATTTTGTAGGTTCTGGTCAGAGAAGAGAGACTTGATTGGACTAGAGGTGTGAATCATGTACATTGTGATGTACCAGGGATTCTGTGGAGCCCAACACAGACGGTCTTGCCATTTGTCTATTGTTGAGGATAGGGGGTTGTTCTTTCATGCTGAAAAGGGCAGATAAGTTCCACATTGGGAAAGTAACACTAGATAGTCTCCAGGATCAAGGAGCTCTCTTCTGCTGTCATATGATAATCCACAAATCTTTGAGAGCAGCTTGACCAATCTCATGATAAGACTATGTAGAAATACCAGAAGAGGGTTGAGGCACAAATTATAAATTTTTCCATTACAAAAGCAATGACGCAGGGAGACTGAAAATATGTGCGTTGCTGCCGAATAAAATTAAAAATAATTAGCCACATCGTATTTTGCTTCCACCTCACGACCACGTGTCACTTTGTGTCGACCTGACATATTCAATGCGCCGTTCTCGTTGGTTGCAAAAGGGCAAAATGTTGATGAATTCGAAGAGTGTGCGTACTTTCAACTGAATGTTGAGAAACCGCTGGCACACTTTTCCAAGCATGAGCTCAACTTGCTCTATCTTTTGGTCTAAATAAACTGTGTGGAGCAGATAAGGAGGAGCTTTGAGCAGGAACAAACAGGCTGAGCTGTACAGTCATTATCAGGTGTTTTGGAAGTGATGCTGTTTTATTTTGGTAGATTTCTTTTGTACATGTCTCCAGAGTAGTTGGAGTAGTTTGTGTTTCTTTTTTGTGGAAATTCCTGTGGCACCAGTCTTTTCCTAATGCTTGTGGGTTCCAGTAATTCATTGGCTTCCGTTTAAATTTTTGAGAACTGACCCCGACTTCCAAGAGAAGTTATTATTACTCAGGAAATTTCCTAAGATGGTCACCGAATTTTAATGCTCTGATCTTGGAGCGTGCTTTGTTAGATCTTTTGCCTCATGATGGAAAATACTCAGACGCTACATAAAGCCTGGATTGTTGCATTTGGGAGATGTTCCATTATTCAAGGAAATGTTTACAAGCCCACTCCCTCGGATCAGAGGCTACTGTAAACATGGATGCAACAGGATGCGTTGGTATTGACTCACATGACTTAGAATGGAGTTTCTGCGGTGAAATCAGAGGGATAATTCCGTCATACGGAAGAAACTTTTTAATTTTTTTTTTTTTTTGCTTTTAGCAGAAGCAGCTTCTTTGTTACAAATTATCTGTAAACAATCTGAAATATTACAACAAAAAGTGAGGCTATAAAATGAGGAAAAGTTGGTGCTAAAACCTGAGATCACAACAGTACAACATTCAGGACTACTGTGGATTACTCAAACTTGATGTGTCTCTTCAAATTGATTAGTCTAAGGTACGTAAGCTACAATCGAAAAATACTTAAAGATACTTAAAATTAATTCTTAAATAATTTTTAACATCACTCAATCTTTCCCTGTGAATAACAGCTCCAGATATCGTCAGTAACTTTTAAGTGTATAACACAAAATTTACATTTTGTTTGTTATACTTTTTACTTGAGTTACAATTTTTACACCCAAAAAGAGAATTTTTATTTTGTGTGTGTGTATATATATATATATATATATATATATATATATATAAAACCATCTGTTTTTTTTACTAAAAGTTTCTGGCAATTCCTGGCAAAGGACAAGCACTGCTAAGGTGGGTTTTCTCACAAGTCTGGGTTTGTTTCCTCAGCATTTTCAGTGCAATCAATTACAGAGGAAACTGTCGTGTAGTTTCTCAGAATACTGAAAAAATAAAAAACTAAATAAATGCCGGGACACAATCCTACAAACCCAAAGCATAAGCAGCTGAGGTGAGCTGGAGTTATAACGCCCTGTAAAGTAGAAAACATTGAACTCAACAACGTTGCCGAACTAAGGACAGTAAAAATAATAATATAAAACTTGCACTTTATTTTGTGCACATTTTGTCTCCAAACACAATATTAATAGTCAAAGTGTAAATCTAAGTACAGATAGTTTTTGATGAAAGCTACATTTACACAGACTGACAGAACCCGGATCACAGTGGGAAAACGAATCTGCATTATCATCACGCTCAAATAAATCCTCCCGATTCAGGCTGCTATGCATCTTGAATTTTTGCAGTAATTTGTGGCTTCAAATGTTTGAAATTAAAACATTTCAAGGTTCTTTGTTGTCGTGTTTGACTTTTCGAAATAAAGTTATTGGCACTCAATTTGTACACTTTTACTTTACGGAAAGTACAAAAGCCTCACGAGAACGTAGCTGCTGCCGAGCGTCGGAGTTTATAAACACAGGAGACGAGGCTCAGCTGTTCCAGTCTTGAAATCGGAAACAGTCACTGGCGATCTTCCAGACGGGCTGATCGCTGTTTGGTGAGGCCTGAGCTGTGAGGAGGAAATTCTGGTTGAAGAATCGCTGTTTGTTCCCTTCGAACTTCACGATCCCACCAGTCACTACCAGCAACGTGGTCTGGCCTTGGGTTGCTTGTTCTGTGAAAAGACAATGTTATGAGGATGTTACGTTATCTTGTAGCGATTACATTTTTTTTTTTGCCTAAAATTATTTAAACTTCGCTGACCATGAACCGGCTGACAGTCCAGAGTTTGAACCTGGAACTCGCTGGATGGCAGCGACTCGAAGAACTCTCCCAGAGCGTCCTGTCCTGAGACCGCATTGCCGTTCCACACCAACGTGGCTTTGTCCAGGTAGAGCCGGGTCAGGTTCTGAAACGCACAGGTCAGTCAAAAACAGCAGCCACGAGCAACCCGCACCATCTTAAAACAGAAATCCATCTCCTCTGCCGGACTGGGTCTGAAAGTGTTGGTAATCTGAAGCTAATAATGCTAAAAATTTATTTTAATCCAGCATTATTAGACAGGACTGAACCGGTGGTTGTCTGTGTTGCTATTGAATTTTAATACATTTTTTATGTGACTATAACAGCCATTTATATTCCACAACCAATAAATTAGCACTTATTCAGTGTGAAAAGATTTTTTGAACAAATTGGGCAATATCACAGTTGTAATTGACACATTTTAAATTTTATGATTTCTATGAACATCTAACTAGCAATTTATAATTTCTTGTTTTCTCATGAGCATAAATCTGATGGCGCACAAAGAGTCTTCTGTGCAAATAGGACTGGTGAGGAGCCTGAAGAAAAGGTCTGCCCTACCATAATAAATGTCAATGTGAGTTTTTTGCCCATTCAGATGGGACAATAGAAAGGGTGCAAGTCACATTAATAGAGGGTGTACCATCAACAAGTCTTTGAAATTTGAGGAGATTTCAAATAAAAATATGTTGGACTATGTTAATGAACTGAAAATGATTCAAAACATGGCAAATATAAACACAGAAATAGTTAATCATAGACAAAAAAAAAAATAAAAACTTCTACCATTGCCATTTCACTCCCCAGACCTAAAATAATTTTACGAGACCGTGCTAAGAGGAAAAGTCAATCTATCCTGCTGTAAGCTTGTAGTGCTATCCTAAGGGATAAAAAAGAGTTAAATAAAGTATCGAGAGCTTATATAGATGGAATTTTCATCATTTTTGTGTCTGAAACAATAACACAGCAACAAAAGATGAACTTATTTATTTCAATGTGTTTTTTTTTTCTTTTTACACAAAGATTTTGTCCGTTAATCTGTTAACAGATGTGGAACAAAGATGTGTCGTGGATGCCACTGCTCCCTACTGACGGAACTAAGTAACAGCAGATTTTACGAATTACAAACACGTCTCTAAACTGCAGTTTTTCCACCTGAAACATGCCCATACGTCAACATGCAGGGTGCAATATAACTCGAGGGAACATGGTTGAATTTATCATTCTGGGAACAAGACGCTCACCCTCCTTTTCTTGTCCACACAGTCGTAGTAAATGTTAACAAACTCCTCGGCATATCTGCAAGACTGGTCAGCATGGGTCCGGAAATCCTACAGAAACGAGGCGAAGTAAATACCGTCAGAAGTAAATAAGCACAATGAATTTAATACTTAAAGAAAATTTTGACTTGTCAAAAAAAAAAAAAGGAGCACGCGTACAGGAAAACAGCTAGCTAGTTAGCGGTTTGGCTAAAAAGAAATGAAAATAAACTTGTAGACATGTTGATAAACCTACCAGCGTGCTCGCCATGTCTGCTCATATATGGAACGAAACAAATAACAAGGGGAAACGGTAAGAGTTTATACGTATTAATTGTATATTCTTCTTCCACCCCCCCTCTGATTTATTCAACTAACAGTGCGTCCATCTTACATGTTTTACTTCCGCCTAGCAAATCTCGTGACTACCAAAATAAGATGTGCGTTCTGTCGTTTTAGCCAAATTCAGTAGCGCCACCTAGAGGGGATTGTTTGAGGGTACCGGTAAATTGTCTTTTAAGCATATTGACAATTGTTTTTCAAAAATGTAGAAAAAAATCTTTGAGGAATGATATTTTATTTCTCTTCATTTATTCATTTATTTTTGATCAATTGTGTTTAGTTTCGCAAAGATTTTTAAATTTTCTTTATAAGAATATACTTAAGTATATACTTTTATTATAGTGTTAGTTTTGATGTCACAGTCCAATTATCAGTGGCTGCCATCTGGCCACTCCTTAAAACACACCCTGGAGGCCTCCCTGACCCAAGTATTTATGTTTCTATTAATAAATAGGTTTTACGAGGAATAATTAATATTAATGACTAAGAAATTATACATTTAAAATGTAGAACTGAAACATTCTACGTTTATTAAATCAAATTTATCTACACGTCTAGTAAAACGACAAGCGTATAGAAGATCAAAGTCGTATCGGCGTTGATCGGCTTGAGCAGTTGCGGGCTTTTATTTTGAAGAGACCGAAGTGCACCCACAACGGATGTGAAGCTCATAATTTCCTGAGTCATCCTCCAGCTTTTAAACGCAACATCTTCGGTCACCTGCACAAGATTCAACAACTTTACCGTCACATTCCAACACATTGAGTGATGGAGAGCTCCGTGTCTAACGTGGAGGTCTGCAATTTAGCCTTCAGTGGGCAGTTCGACAAATTAAAACAGTCCATGCTGTCCGACAAAACACTTGTCAACAAAACGGACCAGGTCAGCGTCCCCGCCTTTATGTGCTCTGTCGGGCTGCATCATTTGTGACTCGAGAGGGAATGGAGCTAATGACGGCTGTCTGTGGTTTCAGGACGGCAGGACCGCTCTCCACTGGGCTTGTTCTGCTGGACACACCAACATCGTGGAGTTTCTACTCAGCCTGGGAGTTGAGGTCAACCTGCAGGATGATGTGAGCTAAGCTTTAAATTGTGACGCATTCTCTCCACGTCCTCCCTTGTGATGTGTTACCGTTAAGTTGACGTAAATGGATGTTATTTCAGCGTGATGTGTTATCCACTCCCCAGGCCCTATGGAGTCCTCTGCACATTGCTGCATCTGCAGGAAGAGAGGACATAGTGAGGTCTCTGATAGGCAGTGGAGCCCAGCTGAATTCAGTTAATCAAAATGGATGCACCCCTCTGCACTATGCCGCCTCTAAAGACAGATACGAGGTACAGTGTCGTTTGTGTAAAAGCAGTGGCAAAAAATGCGAAAGACTCCATACTTGTGTATGGGAGTGTAATTTTATGCCTTTGCATTCTTCATCTGGTCACATTTGGTCATCTGCAGTCTTGCTGCAGCTTTGGTCAGCTTTTGTTGGGGTTGGGTGTGACGGATCAACATAAAGTAGAGTAATAACTGAAGTGGTTCTCAACAAAAATCCAAAAAGTGTGGCATGCATTTTGAGCCAAATGTTGTATTTGCAGCCTCTCGCCACTTGAGGTCCATCACTACCAGCATTTATTTATTTTAAGTTTGGCCACATATTCTTAATAAGATTTAAATCTGGACTCAAGACATGGAAAAAGCTTTATTCTAAATTGTTGTATTGTAACTCTGACTGTCCATTTATGGTTGTTCAGCTTGAAGTTGAACCAGTCTTTTGCACGCTCCCAACAGGTTTTCCTCCAACGTTCTTCCATCTCCTTATCAACTTTTACAGCCTTCCCTGGCCCTGCTGATGGAAGGTCTCCCCATAGCAGGATGCTGCCACTGCCATGTTCTAGTTTTAGATTTAACAAAACAGGCTTGTTGGGCAAAAAGTAAAATATTGGTTCTAATCTGGCCATAGGTCCTGGTGTCCTGTTTATTTAGAATTTCTTTCAATATAGACTTTCTTTTTGCTACACCTCCACAAACACAAGATTGGTTGAGTGCATGAGTGTTAATGATCCCGTTAACAGATTTGCAATTGTATTTGCTACTTTTCCAGTTTTTGTTTTTAAATTTTATTTGTCTTCCACTTCACAAATACAAGATACTTTGTTGATCTGTCATATACAATGCTAATAAAGTATATTAAGTTGGTGGAAAAAGTTCATGGGATAGAAATACATTCTTGAAGTATAAAGAGAAATTGATTATTAGAGTAAAAGGCGTGAATTATTCTCTGTACAATTCCTAAATCATAACTGCTTTGTTGTGGTAAAAAAAAAACAGCTATAATGTAATTATAACAGCCTTATTCTGTTGTTTTTTTTTCGTCTTGTTTTGAGTAAAAATATTTTATTTAGGAGTAATTTAAAAGGCATTCTATTTGTGTATTAAAATGTAACCCAGCCCAGTTACCTCTGGGCTGGGTTAAGTCCCTGATGATTCAGGATCCTCACCCATCAGGAGTCAAAAATAATCCTATTAATCACTTTACTGCTGAAGTGAATTTACAGCTGTGTCTGGTATAGATCTCCCTGCACCAGTTCTTTTGATTAACCACAACCATTAATCAGGATCTGAGGGAAATTCAACGTAATCCAAATACTTTATTCATACCAAAGGGGGAATTAAATGTTGTAAATTGTATTATCCAAATATTGTTAAAGTGTCACTGTGGTTAGTGAAGTTCTCAAAATTCAACACTTAAAGAAAGAGGGGGGGGGGGGGAAAACCCATATATTTAGCTTCTTGTTGCATATTATAAACACGAGTTCTGAACATTTTTGTTTTGTTCTGCCTACTTAGTTTTTTTGTTTTTTTGTTTTAAATAAGCTCCAACCTGTCAGAGCTATTGTATCCAGGAACAAAATGAGACTATAAGCATTCATCATGTTGTAATCATTCTGCTACACCAGGAAGCACTTGAAAGATGAGATACAGACAGATAAAATGTTTTAGATATGAGTATGACATTTTTGAATTCACACTGAAAAGTATGAAACTGTATCCACTCATCACTGCAGTGTACGAAGTGAACAAAGCAGCCTTTATGTTTGTGTTAAGAATGCAGGTAGTCCAACCACACCTTTGTAATGTGAACTGTGTGGGAATTTATAATGCAGGGATGAAGACAACAGGTAACCTTTACTCTTAGGTGCAATTTAAAGAATCACAAGAGAAAAACACACAATTTAAAACTCTAACAGTTTTAAATGGAAGGCGTTCTCTCTGGGATCGAAAACTTCAATGTAGAACAGATTACAGTTCCACCAGGTCACTGTGCCGTCTGAAAGTCTTGAATGTGATGGGAATGACTGTAAAAATCAGCTCCAAATTGAACAATAAGGACGCAAAGACATTTGAAATATATTCACTTTTGTTTTGAATCAGCTGAAATATTTTGGCTCTCCTGCCCTTCCTCACTAATGGAACTGATGAGTGTAGAGAAAACAATCAGTAAACAAAAAAAATTAAAAATAGAAAATCAAGTTAAAATAGCTTTATGTTGGTTCAAATAAATGCCACAAATGCACACAATAAAGAGATGATGTTGATCCTTCGTCCGGAAATAAAATTGAAAACCTATCGATACATTTCCACAATCTCAAAATGACAAGCCAGGAGAGGAACAGACAACTTGTGGTAACAGGAAGAGTTGCTGAGATCGACAGCTGTGTTAGTTGTTCATTTAAAGAGAATCTGGCCTTTACGGAAGTGTGCCAAACCAAACGAAATCCTGCTGGGATTTAGAGGAACCAGCAGTTACTGTGGAAGGAAGTGCTCCGATCAGATGAGACCAAAATAAACCAACACTCCACATCATCCTGAGGACACAGTGCCGCAGTGAGTCAGTGGTGGCAGCATCATGATGTGGTAGCCAGAGCTAAATATAATATGGTTTTAGAGAAGGGCTGGAAAATATTCTCCTGCTGCAGCAGGAATAGGAGAATTACTCTAAACATTAATATAAATACACTAAAATAGTTTAGAGTTTGACCCAGTCAAAGTCCAGACCTAAATCCAGTGAGAAACTTGCAGAACTTGAAAATCGATGTTCAGATGTTCACCCGAAAAGACCTGGAATTATTTTTGTAGCAAAACATTGTAAAATTTTCCTTCCAGTTCCAAACAACATTCCGACGGCTTAAACAAACAAACATTAGGAAGTAAGGTGAATAAATTAGTGACGTTACAAAAGGTACTTCTTTTTTTTCCATTACTGCCAGTGGAAAACTTCTCGTATAGTTTCCCATTGGTCTTGGTCACGCCACCTTCTAGTTCTGCTCTCACATCCTACGCTGCTGGTTAAAATTTCCTCTAGGAAGTGGCGACCGAAAGAAGCCCTTGAGGGCGCCGAAACATCGGATGAGGAAATGGGCTTTTCACGTTTAGTGGGAAGCAAAGTTTAAAACGGGGTTACAAGAGACAATTCTGTCCCCTGTTTGCAGATCGCCTTGATGCTGCTGGAAAATGGAGCGGACCCCAATGCCACGGACAAGTTGGCCTCCACTCCCCTGCACAGAGCGTCGGCCAAGGGCAACTACCGTCTCATTCAGCTGCTTCTCAAGCAGAGTGCCTCAACGAACATCCAGGACTCGCAGGGCAACACGGCGCTGTACGTGTGCAAACACATTTGTCCAAAATTGTCACAGCCGGCGTGAATTTAAATGTGTAGAACGAAAGCATGAAACATGTTGCCAGACCAATAGGTCATCAGTTGAAGTTTTTACCTGACTTTTATGAAAACATAAAGGCACCCATTTATTTTTTCCTCTTACAGCCATCTTGCGTGTGATGAAGAGCGTTTGGAAGCAGCCAAGTTGCTGGTAGAACACGGTGCCAGCATTTATATCGAGAACAAGGAGGAGAAGACCCCCCTCCAGTTGGCCAAGGGCGGCTTGGGGAACATACTCCGCCGGATCGTGGAGGGGTGATGCTTTCACTGACCCGCTGGTTGTGGTTTGGTTCAAACCGCTACCGTCGGATCCCGATGAAAACCATCATCTCACTCAGTCCTTCTTGAGCAGGCCCGTTGTTATTTGGTGTGGTCGGTGACATGTGAAAGAGGCATTGGTGTTGAAAAGGGGTTGGACTGTTTTTGAGGCTGATCAGTACCTCCTGTTGGGGTTTTGAGACTGACGTGTCTATGCACAGTTTTTGCAGCAGCGCAGAGTGTTTTCTGTGAAAGTTAAAGTGTAGAAATGGCAAAAACTAAATGTCAAGTGGTGATGAAATCTGGTTGGAATAAATTTGTTGTACCTAAATAAAAAAAAAAAAAAAGGGGCCTTTTGGATTTTTTTTTTTCCCTCAGTGTTTATTACTTTATTTCGTAGTGGAGTCGCACATGGGTCTGTGCTCGGTGCCTTTTTTTTTTTTTTAAACGTCTTCAAGGGTTTTTTCTAAAGGATATCGTTTTAAGTTTGTTATTCAGCAAAGTACTAAATTTAACTCCAGGTGACTTGCAGCACAGCTTCTAAAGTCAAGGATGACCTTAAACACATCAGTGAGTTAGAATGTACAACAAACATCTATTCAATTTGATCCATTTTGGTCCAGATTCATACTCGATTAATCCAATCTCTGACCACCCAGCAGTGGGTGGAAACTATCAAAATGTATTGTCTTTTTGTCTTTAGATCTCTTATCAAACACAGCCGGAGCTTAAAAATAAAACTTACTTTACAATTTGAAAAGTAAATGCAGGTTTCATTCATCACCATTATTCAGGTACCCTGTGGTTTTGCCAAGTTTCGGTTTCAGAACCGCATATTTTCTGTCAGTGTCCCCTGTGGTTCCCTTTCCTTGAGAGAAATGCCAGCATGAATGGTACTTTTCTTAGATGAACAGAGCAAAGAATAATGGCCGGCAATGCTGTGCCTCTCCCTCTTATTGCTGTGCACTGTTGACCAGCTGGCTAAAAGATGACTGACACATTTTCTGTTTTTTATTTCTTTATTTTTGCTTAGAAAAACATACAAAATTCAGCAGAAACTTCAACTGGCAAGCTATGACTAACTTACCAGCCTATGTCAGCTTGTTGGACTCTGTGAGGGACAGAATGTCAAAAAGTGTCATATTTTTTGCCGTGGCCCCTATGCTCCCACCAGTGTGCAGGTGTGGGAGCGTAATGGGTAATTTTTTTCTACATTTTTGCATAAATCTGCTTTAGAAACAAAATAACAAAGATGTTCCAAGTAAAATTATACAGTAATGACTGTATTAACCAATGTATCGTTTTAACATCAGAATAAAAAAATGTCCATTTCTTTATTTTGTACTTTTAATACAACCTGATACCTAAATATTTTTAATCAAGGCCATACCTAAAACGCAGTTTCGGTAGACAATGGCCGTATTGTGATTTGAACAGCAGGAGTCTCGATACCTGTCTCACTAGTAATAACTATGAATGTTTTTCAAACATAATCAGTTATCGCAATAAGTGGAAGAGCCTTATAACCACGTAGTGCATAGTTGAGTCAGGCCACGCCAAACAGGTGTTAGTGGGAAACAGCCATGAAAGACTTTTAGACGGTGACAAAATTGGTGTTACCTCATCGATTTCAACCTCATGGCCACCCACAAATCTGTTTCTACAGTCATTTGCATGAAAGCGTGGTGATGAATGAAAGATTTTAAGTATCCTGTGAATGTTCCCTGTTACTGAAACTATTTGTTCTGAGATGGCTCATGAAGTCATCTCAGTGAAATTTATACAGCAGGTGTTGGTTTCACACAGATGTCGAGAATCGTCCCCCCACACGCACGGACAAATCTACAACTACTGTTTGAATTTGAAAGGAGAGGAAAGAGTACAGCTTTTTTTTTTATAAAGTATATAACTGGACTAAATCTGTGTTAGTTGCATTTATGGTCAAATTTAAATAAACTCAGATTCTGTTAGAGGGCTGAAGTATAAAATGGTATCTTTCCTTTGTTGTCATGCTTAAATATTTCACGTCATGAAACAAGTTTTATTTTCAGACCTAAACAATGCAAAAAGCCGTTTTCAAATAATTTTATTCAGAAACAGAAAAAAAAACTGTGAATGTTTTGTCTTAATAAATATTTCACAGACTCCCTTTACAACCCTCTGCAAAAATGCAACCCTGCATTGTATTTTTTTTTTTTTTTACCATATCAGTATTGGTCCAATGAATAATCACTATTTTAAATATGTCACTTTATAGTGAATCTACATAATGCGTTTTACTGTTTGAATTTCTTAAATATTTATTATTATTATTATTATTATTATTATTATTATTATTATTATTTTCAATTATACGTCAAACATTTTTCCCATCTTTTCAGTGGGGTCACATCTTGTAAATGCGGTCGCTTAAAATAATGAAAGCATAAAAATTCCATTCAAATGTTTCTCGTGACGTCATCACGTTGCTGCGCTCTGGAAAGGGAGGAACTGCTTGTCTTGTTCCTCACGACACGAACAGAGGGGTTATAAAATAAACGGCCTCCAGCAGTCATTGTACTTCGCTGTGGGTGGTGATATCATTAAGACTGATTGAAGTAAGAAACTACGGACCCGTCCCAAAGACGTGAAAAAGGTAGATATTGAGATTTTCTTACCAATGCGGAACTGCGTATTTGCATAAAGTAGCATCGTGCTAATCTAACTAGCAAACATAGCTGCTGGTTGCCACTCCGGTTTAAAGGACACTGTTAGAAACAGGAGCCAAAGTTAAAGTCCAAACTGAGAACTTCAACTGAACGCATTGTTGTGAATACTTTTAAGAGGATACTCTGCTTTGTTTCACATGATTCAGAGTTTGTGTAATATCTCCCGTGGAACTGGATTAAGGTGACGGTAATCAAGTTTGCTTTCGTCTCCGACTTTAAAATTAAAACAGTTTTAAAGCTAATGTATGTCCATTCAAAATTGTGGGCGTGCGTTTACTGGCACATGGTGGTAAAGTACCTTTTAAAAGTTTCCACTTTCAGTTTTAATAAAGCGTAGGAGGGAAGGGAGAGGGGGGGAAAACTGTGAGAATTTAATTGTGTTGCCGACCGAGCTTCCTGATCTGATCACAGCTTTCTTGGGAGGAATTTCGACACGTATGCAGTGCAAAGATCACAATCAATAAAGTAAACGCCGCCTTTTACAGCAGCTTCACACCATCCTCAAACTGATCGATGTTTGTGTATAATTAATAGGTTTAACCTTCACATCATGATTTAAAGACATGTCCACACCGGTATGACAACAAGGTAGTTGCAATTAAAGCCACCCTGATTACGCCATTACATTGTTGCCATGAATTCCTAACATGTTTTCCAACTTCCTGTGTGTCAAGAACACAGTGTACCATTCTGCCCATAAAATATGTTGTGTGCTCATCATGGTAACTAATGTTCTTGGAAAGGAAAAGTGTTTTAGATTTCCCTCAGTGCTCAGTGTCGCCCTTTGAGAAAAGTTATTATTACTGTCTTGTAATGGAGTACTGAGTTACTCCCTTTGGAATGCCCATCCCGCACATGGTCTATTCAGCGTCTGCATGTGATAAACGCTCGGCTGCCTCTCATAAAGGGCCCATTTCAAAGCGTACATATTACCTAACACTTTCTGTCTTTCCTCCTCAGATATCCTGCCCCTCTGAAACTTTTACCCGCCCAGCAATTTCCTCGCCCAATTATGTCTGAGCAAGGCGAATACAGCAATTTGGAGTCAGATGGCTGTCCTGACTTCTCAAAGTTCGACAATCGCTTCCAGTCCTTCCGGGGATCCACCCTGGCTCGACAAGTCCCACCTGAACGGCTGGCGAGGGCGGGCTTTTACTTCACCGGCGACGCAGACCGCGTCCAGTGTTTCAGCTGCAATCAGACTGTGGAGAACTGGCATAGTGGAGACACACCTGTGCAAAGGCACAAGGAGGTAAATGTATTTATTGATTACAGTAAGAACAACTTGTTTTGTTTTGGGGGTTTTTTTGTCTCATTTTTCATGTTGTAATCGTATGTGTCTTGCCTGTGCAGGTTTCTCCATCATGTCGGTTCCTCGTGTGCTCCCACCCAAACAGCATGAAGCCGAATTACATTACCCCCCTCATCTACGACGAAGTTGCAGAAGACATGCAGTACCGAGTGTCCACTGGTGAAGTGGTCGACGAGACCCTCTACCCCAGGATACCTCACATGAAGAGTGAACAGGTCCGCCTGGACACCTTTTCATCTTGGCCCTCCACTGCGCCCGTAAGACCCAGAGACCTGGCTCAAGCCGGCTTCTACTACTTGGGACAGGCCGACCGGGTGGAGTGCTTCTGCTGCGGCAACAAGCTGAACAACTGGGAAAACGGAGACCGCCCTTGGGAAGAACACTCCACACACTTTCCCAACTGCTTTTTCATCCTCGGCCACGACGTAGGGAACGTCCCTCTGCTGGACAACTCAGATGAGCCGATGTTGGAAGATCAAAACGTGAACCAGGGGAGAAATATGGAGACTTTCGAGGGGAGGCTCAGTAGCTTCGCTCATGTTCGGCACCCCGTCGACCACGAGAGGCTCGCGAGAGCCGGTTTCTACAGCACAGGTAGATCACATATATGAAATAGGAGCAGAGAAAGTGTTTTAATGCTATTATGGCTTTAACATAGAACTGTCGGCATTGTCTTTTTTTTTTCTTTTTTTTTTAGGGCAGGAAGACCAGGTGTTATGCTTCTGCTGTGGTGGAGGTTTAAAAGGCTGGGGCCCTGATGAAGACCCCTGGGAAGAACATGCTAAAGAATACCCAGGGTAAATGCTAAATGCTTTTTTTTTTTCTGGTTGTATACCTACACTCCATCCACACTGATATTATTGTTGCTGTCTTCCTATTGATGCTTAAATGTTTTTTCTCTCTCTCTCTCTCTCTCTCTCTCTCTTGATTAGATGCAGCTTCCTGTTGGAAGAAAAGGGAGCTGCTTTTGTCAACGGCATTCAGCTCAAAGGAATTGAACAAAGAAGTGCTGTGAGTATTATTTTTTTTTCCATTTTATGTTTGATTATCTGATACAACATAAACGCTCGCTTGATATTTTATTATTTTCCATGTTTGGATAAATTTATGAGGAAAAAGACACTCATTGATGACAAATGTCTGAGCTTCCAGACCTTACGTTCTGTGACGGTGTCAAAAAAAACTATGTTTGAATTTCTAAGGAATAAAGCTTTTCCTGTTAAAACATCTATAAATTATGTTCAGTTTCGATTTGTTGCATCACAACTTAGGTTTTTAAGTTACTGTCAGAATTCATAAATTAGTCATTAACTAAATTTTATTGTCTAGGTTTTCTTAGTTCAGGATTTTAAATTGGACCTTTGGTTCTTAATACAAAGCAGATTTCTACTTTTTTTTTATTTTTGCAAAAAAAAAAAAAAATTAAAAACAAAAACAAAGGTATAACAATTGTGCTTTAGAGATTAGGATAACTCAAGCCTAGATTTTTCATTAAAGGTGCTCAAATTTGATGCAAACATCATGAAATTTTGTAAAGTAATCCTACCACATTGTCCAATGGATGCTAACAAGCATTGTGCTAGTTTAGGATTTGTGAAATATGTAGATAATAAAAGTCAAGTAGGTAAATGTTTTGTTCCTAGATGTCCCAAATGTTATAAGACCTTGAAATTTGAGTTGGGCAAACAATGAAATTTTGGATTGGAAAATATTTACAATACTGTAATATTAGTTTTAAATGTAACTTTTGTTGCTGGAGTTGGGTTTTAGTAAATCTTCTACATTTCTTATGCATATCTAATGCCATTGAGTTACTTGGAGCGCGTTGTCATTCATAACTTTCAGCTATTGTATAACATTCCTGAACAATATGCTGCGTGTTAAACTACCATAACATTGATGCCTTCTAGCGTGTTCTTTTTGAAACAAAATTAATTACTGATCCTTGCATCTCTTTGTGTATGTGAATGTTTATTATTATTATTATTATTATCAGCAGCAGCACTATTGTTGTTTCTTTGCATCAATTCAGTCATGTGCTGAAAATGACTCCCTGTTTTGTCTCCTAGGCTTCAAGTCATCAGAATGGATTTTCAGCCAGTGAAAAAGGTAATTATTTGGATAGTGTAATTTAATTAGAAAGCCCGAAAATGAATCGAAAACATAAAAACTAGATTGGTGCTATCCATTGAAATGAATTGGGTTCTTCAATAATGACTGTCGGTAGAAAATATTCTAAAATTACCATACTTTTTTTTAAATTTACTTTTTATTTATTTTTTGGAACCCTGTTATTACAGTTCTGTGCATTTCTCTTTTTGTACAACAGACAACGTAACGATTTGTAGTGGAATTACATGCAAGTAGTTGGGCATCGTATAATTTCTTTAACCCGTTTCTTTTAGACGAGGACCCAATGGAGAAACTAATGAAGCTGCAGAGGGAAAAGCAGTGCAAAATCTGCATGGACAGAGATATTTGCATCGTCTTCATCCCGTGCGGTCATCTGGTCAGTTGCAAGCAGTGCTCGGAGTCACTCGTCAAGTGTCCGATCTGCTGCGGAGCCATCGCACAAAAAATCAAAGCCTACATCGGTTAAGGGAAAATACAAGCTGCTGTCTATCATGGATGCTGCTTTATGTTCTAAATGTTATAATTTAAAGCAGGTGTGGTAGGTATGTTGTTCTAGGAGGGAATTTGTAGATTTCACTAAGAGCAGCAACATATACACAAAAAAGGTGGTCATTACCTTTTTTTTTTTTTTAAACTGACAATTTGACTACCTGTAGATGGCTTTGTGTTTTCCTCTTTTCCCACTCATAAAGAAACTATGCTTCAGCACCTCGTTGGCCTAAAAAACGTGTGTGGGTGTGTGTGTGGGTGTGGGTGTGTGTGTGCGTGTGCATATGAGGGGTTGTGAAACAAATTAATGTACTAGTTTCATAATACATGTATATTAAATGCCCTGTAATATACTTACTGTTGTAAATGCCTTGTAATTATACATATATATTTTAAGAAACCAATACTTTCACAATCACTTGTATAGTAAATAGCTGTGTATTGTATGTATAGCATGTTGTTGTGTCTTTGTTTTAATCTGTGTAACATACATGTAAACTCACATTTTGGGCAAACCTTCCCTTTCTCTAGTTTTGTGTGATGACTCTAATTTTGCTTTATCCTAAATTAAGCGGCTGAGGGGTTTCATTCCTCTCGCATTGCATAAGCTAATGCAGACCCTGAGATGTTGGAAGATGTCAATTTTTCATCATGCAATATTTTGTGTAAATTAAACTAAATAAATCTTTAATAATTTGACTTGAGGTGCATTTGTTTTTTTATAGCTTCAATTTCAACTTCTTTACTGGGATTGCAGTTTCAAACAACTCCAAGCCAACTTTCACTTATTAGGCAGGATATTTGATTACTATTCCAAATGGGATATATTGATGTGTTGATTTGAACATGCATGAGATTAGAAATTAGATGCTTCGATATAATATGGGCATGGGCAGCAAATTCATTAAAGATGCTTATTGGCATAAACTGATCTTTTACTCTGACTGGAGTGCAGACAAAAGGTCAGCAAAATTAATTGATAGTAAATTGATTGCAATCAGTGTTGTAAGCTAATATACATTGAATGAAGAGCTGACGAGTTGTGATATTTTTGTATATTCCCAATATCGTGGTGTACCATTTAAAATTCTGGTTTGTTACTCCTCGTCTTAAAGGGGGTGATACAGGTGATCTAGTAAATACCCAGTCTTACTGATTTAAAATAGCTGTAATCAGTTTTAAAAGCCTGTCTATATGTCCATTCTGTTCAATTGTGCACTTTAAATTTCCTTATCTGTGCATAAGGACAAGCCCCGCGTTAAAAATACGGATGCAGTACCTATGGGAGGCCACTAGATGTCAGGCCATCGGCTTTGTTGCTAAAGAGGTCGATGTGGCCGCTAGGTGGTAGCTCTGCACCAGGATTTCCTCCTCCTAGGTCGTCGAAACAACAAACCGAACTACGGAGCGAGCGGGGTGAGAGAACGTCCGAAACTGCCTCTGACCGCGACTTTTAAACTCTTTTTTTAACAGATTTGTAGCGGGGTTGGGCGAGAGACTGGTTAAGAATAATAAAAGTTACGATTGTGCCCCGACTACATTTTACAACAAGGTAAGTTAGCTGTAAAATGGCGGAGAGCTATGTGGAACTTAGTTGATTTGTATTTTGCTAGCCAGGCTAGCTGTGGAGGAGCCCAGAGCGCGGATGTCTGCCTGAACCGAGTCGCTGCGCTAGCTCGCGGTACAGAGCTAATTTGGTCGCTAGCTGGCTAGCGGAGTTAATTTTCGGCACAACTGCTGAAATTACACAATTTGTAACATAAAAAAGCGCTCTATTGTTTTTATGTGCACATTTACCCGCAATTTATTTGTAAACAAAGTGTTTGGTGCTTATGCAATACGGTACTGGAACTCCCGAGGCAAGATGGAGGACGCAAGGACGTGATGTTTTTTTTAGGTAAGGCTAGCGCTAGCTGTTAACATGGCTAACTAGCGGTACTTGTTATCCGCTTGTTAAATGCAGTTTAACTATTAATATGTGCTTACTTTGGGACACATTTTGTCTGTAAGTGCTAAGTGGAAAAAACGGACTTTATTCTCACGTACACATGGTTGATTAGCGTCATTGTGTATTAGCTAATTTTTTTTTTTAGCTTAGGCTAGTACAGTAGAGCTTACGTTGTTTTGTTGTTATGATGTGGTCTTACAGACGTAGCGAACGAGGTTTTAGGTGGAAAATCTGTCTGAAATACTTCGTAAATGTTCGCCGCCTTGCTTGTTCGACAACAAGCAGCTAGTTTTTGCCGAGTCGTGCATGCTTAGTTCATCAGATCTCAACTAGCTGACGTCGAGGAAAAGACGCCGAGATCCTCGGTTCCTTAGCTGGTGGCGCTAGCACCAGCGGCGCACCGGTGTCAATTTTGACAGGAGCCGACGAGGAGCGCAGCTGCGTCGGCGTGGTTGGAGGGAATTGAGAGGGGGATTTTTTGAAATCGCTGTTAGCCTCCATTCACATGGACCTGGTTCAAGGCTTCGCCTCTCTCGACATGATACTCTGTTGCTTCTCTGTTACAACTTTATAAGCGGCGCAGCCCGATTTGGCGCCACTTTTTCAGTCTACACCCATAAAACCGTGTCGACTTGTCAGGTACGATCCCATCATGAGCGGGGAAACGCACATAATAGTAACACCTGAAGAAATACTGTTTTAAGATAAGTTGCTACCAAACGCATGTTTTCAATAGTTTGCCCTGCGCTTTTCTTTCCTTTGGATGTTTACTCGTATTTTCTAAGGAACATATCTTGTCATAAGCGCCGCTTTGCGCATGCAGAACATCGAGATCTTCTAATTGAATTAATTCCAATCGTTTCATTAAATTGTTCAGATTCTGTTTACGTAATTTCTAAACCTAATGTAAGTTACACTGGACCTTCTCCCAGAGCGGCAAATTGCACGGGTGGAGTTTGTTTGCGTTTCCCAGGACAGAACATTTTGTCTCCCGTGGCGTTTTAATTCCAGCCCCTCATTGCAAAGGAAGCGTTTACATTTCTTTGCATTGTTGGGGGGGAAAAAAAAATCAAAACACCCAAAAAGTTCTGCCTACTTTTCAAGGTGATATGTATGGATGTCTACTTCACAACCGTGCAGCGCTTTCTCTGTGGCCTGTTGATGTTGAGCCTGCCCTTTGATTGGTTTACATATGTATGGGGCGGAATGGACAGCACCATATTTGGTCTTTGAGGATGAAACTCTCTGCTTGCCTGCGTGACGTTGTCCGTAAACCAAAGGAACCGAGGAAAGAGCAGCCAATAGGAGGACAGCAAGCATGACAGTAGAGTTTGTGTCCGCCCCCTGTTACCATGTGAAACTTTTTTTTCTCTCTCCTCTAACAATTGGATTCTCTCTACAGAGACCGATTAATGTTATCACATTATAGTTTTCTATTTGACGCTATTTATTTAAGTGTTTCTTAATATTGCTTATCTAGCTTTTTTCTTTTTACTATTTTCTAGGTCACATGCAACCTCCCCCGTCTCATTTTTTGAGAATAATCTTAAGTCAGTTGTAAAGTTGACGTTAACCAGAAGATGTTACAGAAATGATAGCAGCACCAGAGATACCACCAGAGTTCGCCTACCCTCAGTAAGTAACTGCTTTTTGTTTGTCATATATACACACACAATTTGACTTGCGCTGATGTATGATGTTCACTAAATAAACATACACTACAGTTCCACTGTATAATAGCAACCATGCAGCCAAATGCAGTTTTAAAGCTACATTCGGTTATTGTCAGTGATGAATCACAACTGATTTGGTTTTTAGAGCTAATGCACAGTATGCAACTTTAGAAACAATTTGATTGGGAGTTTTTAGTGGGTTTTGAAACTAACTTTTTAAAACCTTGGTATGTCTTTGTAGTGGTGACTAGTCCAAACCTACAGGCCATGTTGAAGTTGATATAAATGTTTAATCTGTTACTTTTTCTGCCTCTGCCAGGGACACAGATACCAGATTCTCCTCAGACACAGACTTCTCTGAGGATCCTGATGGAAGAAGTGGAACTACAGCTAAAGGAAAGGTACGGAAAGCTCAAATGAATACATTTTTCAGTAGATATTAGCAAAAGTGTAGAGTTGTATTCGTAAACTTACCTCATTTTTGTGCTCTGCTTTCTGCAGGGTGGGAAGAAAGGGAAGAAGGCGGCAGGGGAGAAAGGCAAAGGTGGAAAGGGAGCGGGCCGCATAAATGGCCACCATCAGGAGAATGGCATGGAAAACATGATGCTGTTCGAGGTGGTGAAAGTGGGCAGGAGTGCAATGCAGGTAAAAAAAAAAAAAATCTTATATGATAGTAGAACAAAGATAGTTACTATTTTCTGGCTTTATTTTAATGTATTTAAATATATCTATTCCTCTTCATCCCCAGTCTGTTGTGGATGAGTGGATTGAGTCCTACAAACATGACAGAGATGTTGCACTGCTAGATCTCATCAATTTCTTCATCCAGTGCTCAGGATGTAAAGGTATGTTGGTTCAAAGTCATTAAATGCCAAATGAACGTTTCCTAAATTATTCCTCCCTTTGGCAGCGAAGTCAGATGTGCTCTAACTAGTCTTTATCTGCCAGGCGTGGTGTCTGGAGAAATGTTTCGCAATATGCAGAACTCTGAGATCATTCGACGAATGACAGAGGAATTTGATGAGGTAAAGCATCTCAGATATCATTACTATAGTTCCCCCCCCCCCCCAAGACTAGCAGAAAACAGATTTTCCGTTGTAGTTTTTAAGTACGTTTGTTTTCCTGATCTCCCTTGTAGGACAGCGGCGACTATCCTCTCACCATAGCCGGGCCCCAGTGGAAGAAGTTCAAAACAAGCTTTTGTGAATTCATTTCCGTGCTAGTGCGTCAGTGTCAATACAGTATCATCTATGATGAGTACATGATGGACACGGTCATCTCCCTCCTCACTGGACTATCAGATTCCCAAGTCCGAGCCTTCAGACACACCTCAACGCTGGCAGGTAAGTTAAAAAAAAAAATGCTTTCATTTCTGTTTTTTATTGCAAGTATGCTTGATTTTTGCTACAGTGAAATTAGTTTCTTCTAAAAACCAAAGTGATGAAACAGAAGCAGAGATGCACCAGTCAGGCTTTTTTCTGGTTGATGTTTAAAATAGTCTGGTCTCATGATTTTTGTTTCCTTTGTTTTAAAGACTGTTAATGCATGGGGAAAAACAATGAGCTGCAGGTTCTTTGATGTGAAACACAGTTTGAAGTCCAGTTTCTGACTAAAAATAAAGCAAAATTTAGATCATCTCCATTAACGCATTAATTCGTATGTCCCCAAGCTGATTTCTGTTTTGTTATACCTTAAAAGTGCATCACAGTACTTGCTGTTGGTTGATGTTTGTTTAACATGTTTGTATTATTTTTTTTTATTACTCGAAATGCCAACAAAGAGAAAATAAACAGTTTGACATTTCTGGTCATACTGAGAGAAATCTATTTGTGCACATAAAATTAAAACGTAGATTAAATGTATTGCTCGGTTTATGTTGACCTGATTATTGAAATGATTGAAACTGCAATACTTATACAGCCATTGGAAAAAAGAAAAGAAAACCAAAGCAACAAGTTCCCTACATTAAGCTTTTTTATTTTCTTTTGTAGGAACTGATTTATTTACATTTTGCACCAAAGTATAATAATCTTTACAATTTTGATTTCTTTTATTGAGTATAATATGAAAAACATAAAATTAACATTCAGAATATTTTCTTCTGCCACTTTTGGTCAACTCTTATTTGCATAAAGAATAGGGAAGACGTCTCACCTGGTGTGTGAAAGCAGATGTTGTAAACCAGGGATTTACTAATATTTAAAGCCGGGGCGTCTTAACATCCGTCACACAGACCGACGTGACTCTGCTGCAGCTGATTAAAATAACTTGACTCTTCTCATCATACCGTCAGGTTCTGTTGGAGCCTGCTAATGACCCATTCATTCAATTCAGACTTGCAGAACCAAAGAAATGTTTAAAGCATGCAGAACATTTTGGTGACCAACTGTTGGCACTACTGGTTTAACACAAAATAATGATGGACTTCACATTCTGAACTTGCTTTAGCATCTTTTCTTTTAGCTGTTCGCACAGTTTAGCAACAAAAGCAGTGGTTTCTATATTTAAATGTATAGATTTCCCAAAAGTCTACATACGACTGAACCTCACAAACAACATGGAAACACTGTTATAATACACTCAGCCTTAATGCTATCTGCTGACGTCCTCGCTCTCGTAGTCTGAGTAAACTACAGAATTGACTTGGACTAATTACAACTTCCTTTTTTTTCCTTACATCTCTGTTATGTCTAACTTAATTTTTAAACGCCTAACTGACATTGAAAATGGCAAACTTTTTAAATCACTTCTTTAAACTTCCACACTGAAAAGTGTTGTCAGCACAACCTGGTGGAGCTTAGTGTACTGATTGGAAATAAAAGACGCCGTTCTTGAATGTCTGACCGACCCGAGCCAATCAAACTGAAAATTGGCCTGAGTCCAGTCACCAGTTTTTTCTATGTCCATCTGTAAGTTGTAAGTCCTTTCATATACACGAGGTGTTTCATGGTTCACAGTTGGCCTTGTACAGAAAGAGTTTTGGTGTTTCTGCATCGCTTTGCATCAACTTTTGTCTCTTGTCATTTTTGTCGTTCCTGACAGCCATGAAGCTGATGACAGCCCTGGTGAATGTAGCTCTAAACCTGAGCATTAACATGGACAACACCCAGCGCCAGTATGAAGCAGAGAGGAATAAAATGGTTGCTAAAAGAGCAAACGACAGGCTGGAGCTTCTCCTTCAAAAGCGTAAAGAGGTGAGCACTGCGCAAATATAAGACCGTAATTTAATTAATAATAGTAGTAGTAGTAGTTGTTGGTGAAGAGGAACCAGCAGAATAGTAAAACAACAGAATAGTAAACAGTTTGTTTTAATGTTACACTTTGTTTCGTTTTGCATGTATTTTGTGCTTGGGTTTCCTCCATTTTAAGCATGGGAGACTTAACTTGCCCTGTCACGCTAAACGTCACTTGTTTATCGATTTCTTTGTAATACACCACTAATAGTGGTGGTAAAGATTGGTTAAGCTAGGTTTATAGCTGACACACTGACCTAGGTGTGGATTGCAGCTGGTCACCTTTCACTCAAAAGGTTGATTTGGAAGATGTTCGTCCAGAGCAGGTGTGCTAGTATGAAAGTTGTCTTTTCAGGAAATACTGCATCAACGTAAATGTAAACCATAAAAGCCTCTTCCCTTTCTCTGCTCCTGTACACTCATCCTGAACCTCAAAGTGTGTCCTCACAGCTAGGTTTATAATTGAGATATTGAACTGGGCGCTCGGGCGCCAACGTATGTGTCAAGTATAAAAACCTCACCTCTGGATTTGCTCGCGCACGCTCAACGAGAACTTTCAAAAGCGTATCCATAAACCGGCTGAGTTATAGTCGCTTTTTAGAGTTTTGCTTTGAGAACGTGAGACTGAAGTGAGCGCATATATCTTTGTGACCAAAGAATAATGAGTCATGTTCTGGCTCTGTGGCCTCTTTTGCTATTTGGTAAAGTTACAGGTGTTTTTTCATCTATAGTATTTCTCTCAAATACTGCATTCACTTGCATAAATAACCAATCATCACTAGAAAAGCAAAACATTACTAAACAGATCATTAGGATTTGGGAAAACACAAGACTTAATACAATAAATATTTATTGTATTGTCAATGCTACTTCATTACCTCGTCAAATTTCCTGTTAGCTATTAATAATTTTGCCACACAAACTCGGCGGATCGCTGGTGGACTTCCTTAGCTCCCCTACCACCAGGTTCAGCAAGTTTTCTGGGTGATTCCCTGTGTGATTGATTGAGTCACCCACCAGTGGGTCGGGGCATGAAATGCTAAACGATGCCGCATGCTAGCTGAGCTAATGCTACAAGCTAACGCTACAACACTGATGTTTAACAACTTTAGAAGGTTTGTAATACTGCGGTATCTGCCATAGTGAAGCAGTAAATCACTTGGAGGATACAAGCTAATGCTGTATGTGGACATATTAGCTTCACTGCTTGAAATGGTGGAAATTAACGTGACGACTAAATACTGAAGCAACATAACAAACCAGCCAGCCAATTACAGACAGGTCTTTTTCATCCAAAGTATTTCTTTCAAATACTGCATTCACTTGGATAAATAACAAATCATAGCTAGAAAAGCAAAACATTACCAAACATTACCGCTCCATTTAGTTGTAATGGCATGCTAATGTGGCTCCTACCCTGCTGATCACGAAAGAAAATATTCAGCAACATTTCCAGAAAGACAAAAACGTGACATGTGATATATCAGCACCAACTTCCATATCGACCGATACTAGTGATTTTTTTAAATATATCATCTGATTAGAGAAAAAAAAATACTTTTTTTGGGTGGGGGTGGCGGTCGGCGGTCATGTAGTAGTTGTTTGATCATGTGACGTTGAAATGTAGTGCAGTGCTGCTATTGAAGGAGTGAATTTCCCTCGCTGTTAAGATGAAACTATATATACTCTTATAAGATGAATTCACTGTTATATTTCGCAGTTGACATCATTCATGTTGAGTAGTTGTTGCAGCCCTAATGTGGAGCTGTAATCTGAGAGTAAGTGTGTGGGTGAATAATAAAGTGCGGTCGTGTACTACTCTTCTCCTAGCAATGTGTTAATACTAATGCAACATTCACTGGTTTCCCCACTTACTGTGGAAACTATAGATCAGCTCGTGAATCATGAGTTGAGTTTCACCAGTTAAAGTTTTATCACATTTCTTCTGACATTTGGTGATGGACGTTTGCTAAAGACGTCTAAAAAGCAAAAATCCTTAGTGAGGTTCTCCCACCATCAACTCAGTCCCACTGCTAAAACGAAGATGTGTGGTTTTCCACAGCCAGATAGCCAGGCTGGAGGATCGTTTATGTTTTTGGCCATGAACTAGGCAGATTAGGAACAAAACTAATTCAGGAGTTCAACGTTTTGATTGGTCGTCCATCTCCATCAGCAGCTCTTTAGTTGGTGCTGAAGTGCCTGTTTACCTCTGCAATCGGTTTAGAGGCGTGAGCAAAAAAAAAATTTTACTGTTCTGATCAACCAGGAAGTGGAGAGTGATCCTATTTATAAAAGCCTGTTGCTGACTGGATGAAGGTTTTTTTTGTTCCAGATCAAAACTGTAACTCAGTCGGTGGTAGATCTGCTCTGCAGGGTTACTTAGCGTGCGATTCCGGTTTATGCAACAGCATCCATACAACCAGGCATCCATCTGTTAGCTCAGTTTGTAGCAGTGTGACATTGCGAACCGTCACACTTGGTTTGTTTCAATCCCTCTAGTTACTGTCGTCTAGGATTCCCATTTGACTTGCTGTTATTTACATAAAAATAAAACAAATTCTGTTTTATTTCAGCTCCAAGAAAATCAGGACGAAATCGAGAACATGATGAATGCAATTTTCAAAGGCGTGTTCGTTCATCGATATCGGTACGT
Organism: Poecilia latipinna; assembly: GCF_001443285.1. Lineage (NCBI taxonomy): Eukaryota > Metazoa > Chordata > Actinopteri > Cyprinodontiformes > Poeciliidae > Poecilia > Poecilia latipinna. Next base: position 184,966 of record NW_015114236.1, on the reverse strand, counting down.
CTCTGAATAAAACTTTTTGTCACAGAGAAGAGAAACTCAAAATCTAGACTGCCTCTTTTCTGAACGGACTCTCGTGCCCACAGAGACTCGATAGCAGAAATCAGGGCCATCTGCATAGAGGAGATCGGTGTGTGGATGAAACTGTACAGCGATGCCTTCCTCAACGACAGCTATCTGAAGTACGTGGGATGGACGATGCATGATAAGGTACGGTGCTCTTCAGACTCATCTTTGCTGCTGCTGTTGGTAAACTTGTAGACTGAAGGTTTAAATACGCATTTCACGTGTGTATTTAAAAAAAAAAAAAAAAAGTGTTTGAATATCCCGCGCTGTTTCTGACTTGGTTCCAGCAAGGGGAGGTACGTCTGAAGTGTCTGACAGCTCTGCAGGGCCTCTACCACAACAGAGAGCTCAATGCAAGACTGGAGCTCTTCACCAGCCGCTTTAAGGTCAGCACCACCTGCTGGACGACTTTAAAACTGCAGCTATGATTTTAGTATAGTCACACAATGTGCTTATTACTTTGTTTTTATTGTGATGAATGACTTGTTAAACCAGATTCTTCTCTTTATTATTTTTTTGGTTTTTTAGGATCGGATCGTCTCCATGACCCTTGATAAGGAATATGATGTTGCAGTACAAGCGATTAAACTGCTCACACTAGTCTTAAAGTAAGTCTGTTTTAACACGTAGTGATGAGCAGGTGTGAAATAAATCATATTTTCTGTTATTTAAAACAGAAAAACAACAGTTATTCCTGCAGCTGTTTAAATGTTACCATTATTATTGCACTTTGATTTATTTTTTTATTTTGGTGTAAAGATTGAAGCAAGAAAAGAGAGTGAATACCGACAAAGATTATTAGTCTTTTCCAAATTATTATTGCTGAGAATATTTTTGTTTTCTTGCTCATTATTAATAATCACAGCAATCGGGCTTTGTTTTGATGCTTTTAATGAAGAGGGGAAAAATCCGATTTTTCAGTGTTTAACCTGTCTGAGTAAAACAAGGAGAGTTTTGACTGATTCTGACATCTGACCAATTAATTGGTGCAGCTCTTGGCGATCCACTCAGATAGTGAGCTACTTTATAGCCTTAAAATGTCTTAAATTCAATCAAACAAATTCACACAGGTCCTAAATTTTGTCATGACAGGACTATACCACATTCTGCTTGTTTTTATTCATTTTGAAATTATGGATTGTTTGAGATGTTGCGTTCTGTGGCTCGAGTCGGCTTCCCTTGCTAGCCAGCCAGCTTGTTAACATTTTTGCGTCTATCGTGGGCAAGTGCAAATTTATTTGTCAGTTGGCTGGACGAAATTTGCACATTTCCATGGTGACGCAGAACTTCGCCACAGAACATTCTGCGTCTGTGGTGCAAAATTTCATTAACAGTCTTAAAAAGTCTTGTGTTTAAGTAGAAACCATTGCACACATGGACAAAAACTCCTGTCATGCTGGCATGTTAGTAAAAGGACTTAAAGTTGTGGGAAAAGGTTGTGGAAAACCTGCCGCTTCGGATAGCTGTGAGCCGTTTGGTAAAGCTGCCCGTGTTCGTCTCTGCAGTAGTACAGATGAGGTCTTGACGCCCGAGGACTGCGAGAGCGTCTACCACCTGGTCTACTCGGCGCACAGGCCGGTTGCAGTCGCAGCTGGAGAATTCCTCTACAAGAAGTACGTCAGGACTTATTGAGCCGTGGCTTGGTTTTCTGTGTTTATCCAAAAACAGAGCAATGTTTCTCGCCGTTGCTAACGAAGCATTTTCCTCACAGATTGTTCAGTCAGCGAGAACCAGAGGAGGAGGGCGCCCCGAAAAGAAGAGGCCGGCAAAGCCCCAACGCTAACCTCATTAAGACCACTGTCTTTTTCTTCCTGGAGAGCGAGGTAGGCGTCTCGCTTCCTGTTCTCCGGCCGCAGCATGTTTGTCCGCTTCGTGCAGGCCTGACTCTCTCCATCCTTTCAGCTCCATGAGCACGCGGCTTACCTGGTGGACTCCCTCTGGGAATGTGGTGCAGAGCTACTGAAAGACTGGGAGTGTATGATCAGCTTACTGCTGGACGACCCCATGCCAGGAGAGGAAGGTACGCCTCCTTTTGCTTCACAACTTCCCGTACTAAAAGCATTTATAAAGCAAAAATGTCGTCTAAATGAGGCTGACTGTGTGTGTGTGTGTGCGCAGCTCTTACAGATAGACAAGAAACAGCTTTGATTGAAATCATGCTGTGCACTGTGCGTCAGGCTGCTGAATGCCATCCACCTGTTGGAAGAGGAACAGGCAAGAGGGTAGGAGGGATGCTTTCTGTCATATCCTGAGAAGAACAGATTATGATTCCTGTATTTTCTAGACATGAATACACATGTGGGAAAATAATAGCGTGTGGACTATTTTTTTTTTTTCTGGACTTTCTTTTCTTTTTTTCGTAAGCTCTAAAACTTCCTTCATTTTTTTGGACTAGTCTTCCTTTTTTACCTCCTTTTTTCTCCCTTTTTCTCCCTTGATCTTTCTTTTTACTTCCTCATTTCCCTTTTTCCTCTTTCTTTCCTTCCTTCTCTTTTTACTTCACTTTTTGTTTCCATTATTCCTTTGGCTTCCTACCTTCCTCTTTCCTTTTTTTAAAACTTCCTTCTCTTTTTTCATTTTTACCTTTTATTTGTTTTGCCTTCCTTCCACTTCCCCTTGCTTTCTTTCCTTCCTTCCCCTTTTCTTCATTTTTGCCCTCTTTCCTTCCCTTTTTGCTTTCCTTCAGTTTTTATTTTCCCTTGCTTTCCTTCCTTCCTTCCCCTTTTCTTCATTTTGCTTTCTTTCCTTCTCTCTATTTTCTGTCTTCTTTTCTTTTTCGTTCATATTTTTGTAAAGGTCCAGGAATGCTGCTAATCTGAGTCTAGGAAAGTGGCATATGGACATAGAGTGGATCTTTGTACACTTAAAACACTTCACGCTTGCCGCCATCTTTAGTTGCTTTGACTCTCCATCCAGGAGTGTTTACGGCTGTATAAAAGCAAACCAGTGTCGTGAACAGTCTTCTAACTGGTTTCCAATTCCTGATCAGGTAATGACGGCGAAAGAGAAGAAAACCCAGCTGGACGATCGGACACGAATAACGGAGCTGTTCGCCGTGGCTTTGCCGCCTCTACTGGCCAAGGTAACGCCGCATGCATCCAACTTTTGTTTCTGTCAAGAACAATTCCGACAAACATTGTTGCAAAAAAATATCCTGGAATGTATCTCTCCCCCCCTCGCAGTACGCTGTTGACGCAGAGAAGGTGACTAACTTGTTACAGCTGCCTCAGTACTTTGACCTGGAGATTTACACCACAGGACGTCTGGAGAAGGTAAGACGGGTTACAGAGCAGAATTATTTAGACTTTCTGGCTCATGACTTTAACAAAATGATGTCGCAACATCAGCGTCATCAGTTGTACAAGTTTAATGTGTTCATTTATGCACAAACGATGAGATGATTAATCAGTGAGAACCAGGATGCTCATTTTTTTAATGTTATGTATAAAAAATATGTGGAAAACACTAAATGATTTAAAAAATGTCAACAATATCCAACTCTCTATTTTTTTAAATTTAAGTGTGTTTGTAACTGTGTAATGTCTAATGTGGCAGCCAGTGTTTACAAAAACGACCCCATTTTATTCATCCCCGTTGTGGTTTTATTAGTAATCTTTATCATGAGCTTCAAAACAAAAACTCGAGACACAATATTTTATTAATGTTTTACATCGCTCCACTTTACTGCATATTAAAATTCAACAGCAGCAAGTGTGTGGGAATCTCTCTCAGCTCTTCCTGCTGAATCGTTTCTCATCAGATTTTCCTCGTAAAGGTCACATTTAACCGCATTAGCCTGGAAGCGGTGAAAACGGACCAACCTGTTTATCGAAGCATTTGTATCTTTTTATTACTCCAAGAAAAACGCCCTGGCGGCTCCGCTTTACATGTATCGATCCCTTCCTTTTTAATAAAAACCCGGCCTCCTTCGGGGCGGGTTTGTTTTCCAGGATAAACGATCAGGCCGATGGGTTTGGGACACTGAAAACACGCAGGCCTTGTGTTATCTCACCGATCCAATAATCCTGCTTTGTACCACCGGGCCCGAGGCGAATTGTTCCAGCTTCCCTCTTGTTATTGTTACTAATAGATTCTTCCTCCAGAAAATGTGGTTAGCGTCAGCGATTGATCTGTTTACCGCTCTCCGCAGCACCTGGAGGCCCTGCTGCGTCAGATCAAGGAAATAGTGGAGAAGCACACAGACACTGAAGTTTTGGAGTCGTGCTCCAAGACGTACCACGCCCTCTGCAACGAGGAGTTCACAATCTTCAACAGGGTAGACATCGCTCGCTCGCAGCTCCTGGACGAGCTGGTGGACAAGTTCAGCCGGCTACTGGAGGACTTTCTACAAGAGGTGGGAGCCGCGTCCACCCGGAGGCGGTTTTGATCAGAATCCAGAGCTTTGGAGTCAAACTTTCATTTTCACTTTGCACCACATCCAGATCATGAATGTTCTCAAACACATGGATTAAAAACCCTTTAACAAACTGCTTTTCACATTTATCAGTTCCTCTAGAATTTTGAAATATAAATATTTACAGGATTTTTGTGCTTATACATGTTGGTAAATGTGACTCTTTGTTACTCGCTGTATCAGTGGCGGGTGATAAGTTGACATCAAGTAAAACAGAGCGGCATTGTAGAAGTAATACTGCCACCTGCAGGTTGGAGTTGGTAGTCACTTTAACCCAATGCTTTTGATCATTTTTGCAGAAAATTTGCAGTAATCTCACAATGATGCTTTTGTGCGAGGAAGTGCGGAAATGTGTTCATTCTGCGCAAATTTCTGCAATTGTGGATTGACGTAATTCAGCAGAATATAGTTAAAAATGGCTTTGATTTGATTAAGAAACTAATATTTTGGCAAACAATTATCTGATTTTGCATCCCTCTTGAGGTAGAAGCTGTGGTAGCCCAGATTTGGTCCCCAGGCCTCGAGTTTGACACACGGTTTATAGGGTTGTTTAATATTATTTATTTTCTCTCCCTCTGCATAGTTGATTTCTAACAATAAATCTCTCTCCAGGGTGAAGATGCGGATGAAGATGATGCTTATCAGGTTTTGTCAACTCTAAAGAGGATCACCGCGTTTCACAAGTACGAACCCATCATGGCATCGCCGTACCGACGCGCCTTTCCTCCCTCTTAGAGCATCGTTAACATGCGGTGGTGTTTTTATTTGTCGCAGTGCACACGACCTGTCAGGGTGGGACCTCTTCACAAGCAACTTCAAGCTGCTCAACACGGGTATAGAGAATGGAGACATGCCTGAGCAGGTAATGAAACGTCCACAGTCAAAAGTATTCACACTCCACTACGTTTTTCTGTTTTATCGAGCTGTAATGCGTTTTTATGTGATGGTCCAACACAAAGCAGCGCAAAATTGTGAAATGGGTTTTCAGAAGTAAAGCTACTAAGTTGCAGCTAACCCAGGCAAGAAGGCAGATAAAACCAAAACACTTGAGGGCTGAAATATGACTCAAATCTCATGACAAAACATTTATCAATATATTGATAATGGCATAATAATGCAAGTTTTCCCCCTTGAAGTCTAACAAATTTTGACTTTGTAAAAACTCTCAACACTGGAAGACATTTAAAATGTCCAAAATAAATTGACTGAAAATGATAAATAAAAAAGAAACAAAGACACACAAACGAAACCATAAATGAAAATGGATTGTAAACAAAGTCTCCCTGTAAAATTATTAATCATCAGAATGGAAATGATCAACTCGTTTTAATTCGTCAAGCGATTAATTGCGACAGACTTGGTGGAGGTTCGGTTTTTAGGAGGACAACGATCCTAATCACAGAGTCGGACCTAAAGCTAACTCATGTTCTCAAGTGGCACAGTCAAAGTCCGGGTATAAATCCAACTGAGCATGTGTGGTATAGGCCTTGAAAACTAAGGCTCCAGGATGCTCTTTATCTGATCTGACTTCACTTGAACTCTTTGAAAAAAGATGAGTCTGTAGATCCTCAAAGATGATCATTCTGCTGACGTTTGTGCTCATGTAGCAAAATGTGAAAAGATTTAAGAGGTTTTAATACTTTTACAAGGTGCTATGGAGTCTAAATGCAATATAATTGATCATCTTTGTCTTTTATTGCCTTTCTTTTTGTCTGAGCAGATAGTCATCCATTCGCTGCAGTGTACCCACTACGTCATTCTGTGGCAGCTGGCTAAGTTGTCCGAGGGCAGTTCAAGAAAGGTGAGGACTTTCAGTCTTTGTTTTGAAGTTAAATTGAGGAGAAAAACGTGCGTGGAAGTTGAAGATCTTAAATAAAATGGGGTTTATTTTGCTGTCAGGACGACATGGTCAACCTGAGGAAGCAGATGAGGGCTTTCTGCATGATGTGCCAGCGCTACCTCACCAACGTCAACACGGCCGTCAAAGAGCAGGTGGGAGGAAAACCTGCGACATAAACTCCGCTCGATTTGTAGATGTTCTTGCGCGTAACATTTTCTCATCCTGCTCCCAACAGGCGTTCACCATCCTGTGTGACCTTCTGCTCATCTTCAGCCATCAGATGGTCTCGGGAGGCCGGGAACACCTGGAGCCTTTGGTTTATTCGCCAGAGGACTCCTTACAGTCGGAGCTGCTGTCTTTCATCCTGAACCACGTCTTCATCGACCAGGACGACGACACCAACAGCACAGGTACGAATTAAGATCCGAGTTCCTAAGATCACCTGCAGCTGCTGCGGTGGACGCCTCATTTTTGATCTTCTGGTGTTTTTTTCTTCTTCTTATTTTTTTATTTTTAGATGGCCAGCAGGACGACGAGGCGGTAAAGATCGAAGCTCTGCACAAGAGGAGGAACCTCCTGGCTGCCTATTGTAAGCTCATCATCTACTGCGTGGTAGAAATGAGGACTGGAGCGGACATCTTCAAGCAGTACATGAGAGTGAGTTTTACTTTGTCCTTCATCGTAATAGTAATAATAATAATGGGAATCTGCAGGAACAAAAGCTGAATCAGTGGCGTTCTGTTTTCTGTTTCTCAGTATTACAACGATTATGGTGACATCATCAAGGAGACCATGAGTAAGACTCGACAAATCGACAAGATCCAGTGTGCCAAGACGTTGATTCTGAGTCTGCAGCAGGTTGGTGGACACGCTCGGTTCGAAACGTTGATTCCGCTTTTCTAATTTTCAATGTTTGATCTAATGCTCGTACCTTTTCAACGTTTGTTCTGGTTGCAGCTGTTTAACGAAATGCTGTCTGAACTGGGTCACGGGTTCGACCGCTCCTCCTCCGCGTTCTGCGGAATCAAAGAGTTGGCGCGTCGGTTCTCCCTGACCTTCGGCCTCGACCAAGTGAAAACCCGAGACGCCATCGCCATGCTCCACAAGTAAGGCTTCGTTCTGTCCTTGCTGCTTCACTCTGTTGTTGTAGCCTTCTTGATTCTGTATTTAAAAGTTCAACAATTGTCGTCTTCTGCTGCGTTATCTTTTAATACTTTAGTTCAGTGTTTCCCAACATGCTCTGCATGTTTTAGATGTTTCTCTGCTTCAAGCACACATGATTTCAATTGATTGCTGACTAACAGGCTGTTACTGAACTGCAATCATCTGAATCGGGCGTCTTAAATCAGGGAAACGTCTAAAACATGCAGGGCAGCGCGCCTTGAGGACCAGGGTTGGGAAACGCCACACTAGTTCACGATTAGTTAACAATTAATCTACAACTAACAACTTGGTTGTTAATTTTTCAGTAATTAATTGCAATTGCTACATTAGTTGACAATTATTTCAATAATTCCTCATTATAACTGCGAGAAACATTACTTTTAATGGAGATGTCTGTGACGGATTGAATAAATAAAAAACGAACAAACGTCCAGATCATCATGGAAATGTCCACGCATTTTCACTATTATAGGTTTTTTATGGGACAAATTTTCTTGGTGTTTCAGTCAATTCTAAAGCATCTTTTTTTTTTTTACTATAAAACAATTTTAGTTTTGCGCATAGTGTTTTGCAAAACCAATGTTTTGTTGAACCACATTAGACTATTATAGATGTGAAACAGAAAAACGGTAAATGGTGAACTCTATGAACTCTAGCTATTGATTTGTTTTTGTGTTTTTGTGTTTTTTTTTCAGTCACACCATAAATACGTACCTTTTATGTAAAAATAAAGGTTTAAATTGAATTCAGAAAAATACAATGGAATTTGGAAAATAATGAAAGAAATTTCATTGCATCCATCAGTTTGTCTCACCTTCCATCTGTCTCTCTGGTTTTTAGATATTCAACATTTGAATCTGTAGAAATATCTATTATGGATTCATAGTTAACTTGGAAAGGGGAAAAAAAAGAAAATCTGAGCCTCAAACAGTTTGACATTTTGACTTGAAACACATATTAATCTCGTATCGTGCGATGGTGTGTGGTTTGGTTAGCGGTGTGCTCGGAATCAGAAAAGGGTTTCCTGCACCTTGTCTTTTGCTGTGGCTTATTAAGCTCCTCAGTGTAACATCCAGACCAACACTCAAAGGGAATCCCAGCGAGTAGTAGAATGCAGTGCAGTACATAACAAAATTCATTTTACAATGTAATGGGACAGCTGAGCCCTATAAAGTGGAATCACGGTAATCCAAACCAAAGTGATAAATGCCCAGACCTCTTCAATAAATATAAAATTACAGGGAGTTGGAGTTTGTAAACTAAGAGTATAAAAAGGAGATTATTCTTTTGCAGGAATGCTCGGCTTAAAATGCTTTGGTTTTAAGCGGCTTGTAAACGTGTCTAAAATATGAGCGGTTCTGAGCACCGCTAGCTGGGAATCCATGTCTGGTTTATTAAGCTCCCTATAAAGTGCTGGAGACGTTTGTCGTGTAAACCGAGGCCGACTTTTCAAAAACAGTCTGGTCTTTATAGAGAAGGATGAACTGTGTGTTTTATTTATTCCAACAGAATTTATCGTAGCAGGTTCGCATTAAAAGAACCAGACCTTTTTATTTTGTAATAAATTGTTCTATGGATTATTCTTACAATTAGTTCATGAATCAGAACAATTGTTTTGGCTCATTCTGCAGCTTTATTTTATTTGAGACTTCTTTTTTTTTTTTTTTTTTTTTTTTTTTTTTAAAAATTTTTAGAAATGCATTAAAATAAGCAAATAATTCAAATACTTTTTTGAATAAAAATAAAAAATTTGTCTACAATGCAATAGCATTTATTTCTTATATACACAAAGGATGCATCTGCAGCTAAAGAAATTTAGTCAACTAACGTTTTTTGATTAAAAATTAAACAGCAAAAGGTGCCTAAAGAGAATTTTATTTTTTTAAAAGCGAAAACTTTTATTTTTTAAAAAACTAAAACTATGCCATTTAAGGAAGTCTGGGTAGATCATATTTACAGAAAGTTATTTTTAAATTTTTTTTTTTTTTTTGCACAGTTTCAGCGTAATCACTGTTGTGGGTGATGTTCCTTCAGCAAATGGCCATTTTTAGAGTCTGTGTACTCCAGTTAATGATTAATCAATTACTAAATTAGTTGGCAATTATTTCAACAATCGATTAATCACGATTAATTGTTTCAGCCCAACTTAATTACTTCTCTGAGGGTGATTGTTCTTTCGGCAAATTGGCCATTTTTCGTCTGTTTACGCCAGTTAATCATCAATTGACTACTGAATTAGTTGACCAGCATTTCAGTAGTCGAGTAATCACTTTTAATTTGAGTTATTTCTATGTAATTTCTAGATGTTTATGAAATGTTAGCCGTGAGTATCTTCACTAAAGTGAAAAGCAGTGTCCTTCGTGATACTGCTTTTTGTTTTTGTTTTTATGACATATTTCTTCCTCACAGTGTCGTATTTTTCTCTCTGCCTGCATTTGTTTTTCCAGGGACGGTATAGAGTTTGCGTTCAAGGAGCCCAGTCCTCAGGGAGAGGGAGGCCCTCCCCTCAACTTGGCCTTCTTGGACATCCTCAGCGAGTTCTCCTCCAAGCTGATGAGACAAGACAAGAGGACTGTGTAAGAGCTCTCTGCTTGTTTTCCCGCTGAACGTCTGTGTGCTGCTGCTGCGTTCCAGATCTGGAGCTCCAGATACGGAGCGCAGCAGGTGTCTTTGACAAACGGAGCAACTGGCGTTCTGCTGCCCCAGTTGGTGGAATCTGCACCTGGTCTTGTGTGTCAAGTTGGTCGCTCTCGACGCGTCTGACATGCCCTTCCTGTTTCTTTTTTTTTTTTTTTTTTTTTTTTCCCTGGTTACCCCCATTTACCTGGAGGCCTTCATGACGTTCCAGATGGCTCTGCAACGAGAGGACTGCTGGCTTCCGCTGATCTCCTACAGGAACTCGCTGCAGGCGGGCGGCGACGACGACACCATGTCGGTGATGAGCGGCTACTCCAGCCGGGGTTCCTCGGTCCGCTCCAAGAAGGTGAAGCCTCCGGCGGCGACGGCCGGAACGTCGGCGGCAAAGAGGAAGCTGCCGGAAGGTTTGAGAACGCCACCTTTTATCGATTAGCGTTCGCTGACCTCTAAATGTTGATTGGGGAATTGAGCATGTGGTGGTTTTCTCGTTCCAGAGGAGAGCAGCAGCGGCGACGTCTGGCAGCAGAGCATTCAGACCCCCGTCATGTTGCCTTCCCCTCATCTCACCTCCACTGCCATGCGGGACCCCAAGAGGGGGCGGGACGACAGCTACATGGGGGTCTACGCGCTCCCCCACGAGCAGCAGCCGCCGCCCCACCCTCTCCCACACCAACAGCACCATCCGCAGACGCCTCAGCACCACCAGACTCCCATGGATTACAAGTACACATGCCTCACTTCCTCCACCTCCTGCTGTTGGTTTGCTTTCAGTTTCACGCGTCGCCCTGCGATCGCTGACCACATGGGAGGAGTCACTCCGAGTTTGGAAAATATAAACCGTTATACAAAGCATCTATGAGGGTGGAAAAGTATGGATGTGATGCGTTTCCTGGTCTGGATAGGGATGGGGGAAAAGGAAAATTCTTCTTTGTCTCCTTTCTCTCTTTCTCTCCCTGTCTCCTTTTTTCTTGTCTCCTTTCCTTCTTTCTGCTCTTTCTTCTTTCCTTCCTTCGTTGTAGCTTTCTTTCTTCCTTGTCTTTTCCTTCCTAGTCTCCTTCTTCCTTTCTTTCTTTCTCTTTTGTCTTAGTCCTTTCTTGTTCCTTTACTTGTTTCCACTTTTCCTCCTCTCTTCCTTGTATCCTCCTTTCCATCCTTGCTTTGTTTTTGCCTTCCTTCCTGCCATCCACTTCTTTTACCTCCTGGCCATTTTCAGGCTCCATGTTTAAAACCTGCTCACTGTGGAAAAGTCTCATGAATTTGACAATTGCTAATCTGAATCTAGGAAAGATCGAAAAAAGTCAAATAAAAACAGACCCTCGACTATAGTGGGACAGAACTCGACGTAGGATCAGACTTTCTCAGACACTTTTAACAAATCTATAATCCTGAGTCACTTGGGTGCTTTTCATCGAATCAGAGGAAACTAAAAATCCCCCTGGGTGTGGGAAAATGAATAAAGCTGTCATAGATAATGCAATCTTTCTAAATAAAGTGAAGAAAATTAGTCCACGTAAATCTATTATTAGATCCCTGATCCACGCCTTCTTTCAGCCGACTTTGGGTATTTAGTTATTTTACTCGTGTAGTTCTGTTCCCTCTAAAATCACAGTTAAAGGTTATTCCTGCAGGCACACTGTCAGAAGTTTCCATGGCGTGACGCTGTCTAAACGGTTGATAACGGTCTGTAGTATAAAAGGCTCACGCAGAGGTCGGGGTGGGTGGGGGAGGTACGGGGGTGAGTAGTCTGATCTGTGCTGTCGTTTCCAGTTCAAATAAAAGACTCGGTCCCAAACGTTCATCCTCAAACATCACCTTTCAGCAGCGGTTTGTTTGTGCTCACCAAAAAAATAAATAAAAAAATTCACCATATCCACAGTGCAGAAACCCAACCCCTTCAGTACTGCAAGTTTTCCTTATTAATTCACCCCAGGCTTGCGTCCAGGGCAGCGATTCAGTTCGGTGGTTCGCTCGCTGGCCGAGCGGATGGAGCCAGGGTGCATTAGGACGCCGCTCAGAGTCATTCCCCGTCCGCGCGCCTTTTAATTCGGAGGCCAAACCCGGTCGCAAAAAAAAATAAAAAATGTTTGCACTCCGCTGCCTGCCAAGCGGCCGGTCCCCGCTCTGCTTATTTATTCGTCTCAAACGTCTCGCGGGCGCCCGGCCAGCGGGAAATTGAAGCCGCGTCTGACACATATACTGCCATCTCCAGTTAAAACGCTGGAGGTAGGAGGAACTCATCCGCCCTTGTGCCTCCAGTTCCCAGGTGACGTGGATGCTGGCCCAGAGGCAGCAGGAAGAGGCGCGCCAGCAGCAAGAGAGAGCCATGAACTACGCAAAGCTCAGGACCAATCTGCAGCACGCCATGTAAGACCCCCGAAGGCCAACTGCCAGGCGGAAAGGCACAGATCGCCGCTGTGGTTTGCTAACCATATGACTTTTTTTTTTGTTCTTTTTTGTCCAGCAGTCGGCGCGGCACCGGGCTCATGGAGGAGGACGAAGAGCCCATCGTAGAGGACGTGATGATGTCATCGGAGGGGCGGATGGACGACCTCAACGAAGGCATGGACTTTGACACCATGGACATCGATCTGGTAAGACACAAGGAAAGATTAGAAATAAACTGAACTTGAGAAATTTATTTTCACTTTTTTTTTCACGTTGCTGCTTGCTAAGTAGCATTTTTATTTTTCATTCCCTTCAGCAAGTAACCCAAATCTGTATTAGACTGTTATTCAAAGAAATTCCATGAGAAAATATCTGACTTTTAGCCTGATAGGTGATCCATGAATGCACCACACTAACTAGAAGAGCTTCCTGAAGGAAGAAGACTGAAAGACTGAAGACCGTTTTCAGTATTGGTGAGATAAACAAGAGGAGACAAACTTTAAAAAGTTTAAATGGGGTTTCTGTTCAGAATTGCCACCAGTTTCCCCCGTTGTGCAAGAGAACAAGACTTTCAGCAGATAACAGGAAGGTTAAAGGCGAGTACAGCAAAGCTGTGCTGTCTTTGGACCAGGACTGGAGGATATGGCTTAAAAGTCAGATTTTTAATTTTTATTCATACTAGATGTGATTTAGATGTTTTTTTTGTTTCTTTTGTAAAAAAAAAAAAAATTACAAATGAGAGAACATAGCTTCAAAAAGGAGCCTATATTTCAACTGTCCCTCCTGTGAGTTAGAGAAGAGTATTAAAGCCAGACTACAATATTTTTTTTCTAATTGTGAGAAAAAGTTGTTGTCAAGAGAAAAAGAAAGTTCATTTGATTAAACCTTTTGGCACTTAATTCTTCTAACATTACAACTTTATTCTCATGTTACTATGGCTGTAACATTATGACTTTATTTTTGTTAAAAAAAAAAAAAAAGAAAAAGAAGAAAAATCTTAGCCCAATTTGTATCTTGTCACAGACGTGATCTGCTTTCAAAGTCCATATAATTAGAAGCTCTGAAAATCGTTTGTCAAACAAGATGGCCGCCCTGGGTGTTCTGACATAACTCTGAACTGCGGAAACCCAAGGAGTTTGTGTTGCTGGGTTACCCCCCCCACTCCCCCCCACATTTTCCTAAAATTAAATCTCCATAAACCAGAAATTAATCACTAAAATCGATTTATCGCTCGGCTCTAATTTGAGGTGTCTAGTCTGCAAAATGTTTGGCAGGAAGGCTTTAGAAAACATTTTTATATCCTCCTGCACTATATTTCTTAAGGACAAATGAGGTGAAAGCAGCACAGAGCTCAAAAGTGAGCTATAAAAGTCTGACTACTGCAGCTCCAATCATAAACGTTGAGGAAAACACCTCAACGTTGCTCCGTCGGAGCCGGTACCTGAGTGGACCGACGCCAAACTCACCTGAACACAGATGTAGTTCATCTATGAAAAGAAGCTCAAATTCTTAAAAGCAAGAGCTTTTAATTAATCATCCACTTTTTCTTGGTTGGTCTATTGTACAACTTTAAAAGTAAAAAAAAAAATAAAAAAAAGCATCAAATATTTCGGAATATTTCTGGAGATTAAGCCATTTAGCACCAAGCTGCTGTCAGATTTTTCAATTTATTTATTTTTTTTCTCTTTGATGATATTGAACTTCAAACCTCAG
>NW_015114236.1:164503-167330 GCF_001443285.1 Poecilia latipinna | reverse complement strand
AAACCTCAGCCACAAATGGCTTCTTGTACTTTTGTTGTTGTTACTGCCACCTACTGGCACATCAGAGATCCTCGGAAACGGTGGGGGAAAAAAAATTGCATGAAAATATTCCTAGCGTGTTAAAAACTGACACCATTTGTCCTTCCTTCATTTCCATCAGCTCCTCTGGTGGGAATGTTTTTGTTCGGTGTGCCCACTGCAACGTTTTCCAACAGAAACCCCTTCAAGAAGCGGCTGAGTTGTAGAGAAGCACTGATTTATGTTGTGTGCTGGCAGTAGCAGCTGTTGGTGCAACATTAAGATTGATAGCAGAACCACAGAGAGCATGTAGATTTACTTTAAAACCCACATCTAAGTTTCACCCTGCGTAAATATTTCTTTTTGCTGGGAAGAGTTGCATCAAGCGTTGAGTGCATTCCAGCTGCAAATATTGTCTAAATTGATTCTGAAACATTTTTTCCTCATGAGTAAGGAGGTTTGACGCAGAGCTCGCCTTGATTCCCCACCACCTTTCTCTAAAACTCGACGTTTCTCCTTTTTCAGCCGCCGTCTAAGAACCGCCGTGAGAGGTCTGAGCTCAAGCCGGACTACTTTGACCCCGCTTCCATCATGGATGAATCGGTAAACTTTTAAGAGTTTTTTTTTTTTGTTTTGTTTTGTTTTGTTTCCCCCCCTCCCATCCTCTCCAGACTGTTTTATCGCTTGGCAAACAAATCCCAGTATTTTCATTATGCGAAGCTGAAATTAGTGGCTTGTAAACGAGAAGTTTGATTGGACAACGTTCAGCGGAGTAGAGTCGTTTTTTTTGGCCACACTCCCGGCGCTGAGCGATGTCTTGTGAAACCTTCGGAAAGGTTCATTTGACCAGCTGGTGGCCAAGTGCAACATTATTGGGCCCTCTCTGTGCTGCGATTAATGCTAGTGTAAACAACCTACAGACTGCAAGACCGGCCCCTGAAATTCTCCTTTCAGCTGGCAGAAAGGGAACATGGGGACCTAATGTAGTGTTTTTTGTTTTTGTGTCATCTAAAACTGGGGCTTTAAAATCAAATCAGCAAACGGGTTCACTTTGCTTCAGTTTTTCCGTCTGTTGTGGCTGCCAAAAGAAAAGGAGGAGGTTATATTTTATTTTTTTAAGCACAAATTGAATGTAATCAGTTTAGAGGGGCACAAAGGAGAAAGAAACAAACGGTAACTACGACAAACTTTTTGCCGGTTGCAATCATGAAAACATTGTGGTGTCGTTCCTCTAAAGTCATTACTTCTTTTTCTTGTGTAGTTTTGGGTTTTCAAAAACAAACAGTGGGGGCCGGCTTTAACCCTAGAAGAACTCTGACAACTTCTACCAGTCTGATCAGTCAGAAAATCACATTTAACCGTGTATCTGCAACTTGTGTTTTGCTTATTTGTGGCAGAGCTGCTGAATACGTAGTGCCTAGCAAAAGTTTTTCATGCTACAAACTTCATTTTGTTTTCTCATGGTTTTATGTGACTTGCAAACATAAAGTAAAGCATCGTATAGAAACACAAGGATGCCTGGTTTTCAAAATTTATTTACCAACATTTGATGATTTGATGCTTTGATATTTAGGCCCCTTTTACTCTGATGGCTCAAAATAAAAATCAAACAAGTGGAGTTTTGGAAGCGACCAAAATAGACTTTTGTGACAGAAGGGCTCTTTGGAATTGATGGGAAGAAGATAAATCCAGGGCCTGGATGGAGGCAGAGGTTGCACAGTTTAATTTTTAAATAGTTTTTATTTCTCTCTTACTCGTGCTATAATTTTTGTCATACCTCTTAAGTTTATGTCAGGTTTTGTGCATCTTTAAAAAACCTGACTGTTTGTGTCCTACATTTTTTTTTTATTTTTTTATTTTTTTTTTTAAGTTTGTTAAAATGGCCTAGTTAAAGTTCAGGCTGCAATCAAATTGAGAATCCACGGCACGGTCTTTAAATTAAAAAAACTTTCAGCTGAATGTTCTCCAATGAAGAACAACCCTGAGAATCATCTTCAGAAGACCACAGTTTTCAGTCAGAGGCTTCTTCAGAGTCGCTGTAAGACAGACTGCTACAGGAAAGAGTGCCTGCCTACAGTTTTCAGCATCTACAACAATTTGAAGAAAAGTTGCAACATTTGATATGTTTTTTTTGTTTTGTTTTGTTTTTTTTTTTGTTTGTTTTTTTTTTTTAATTAATTTGATCTATTTTGGAAAGAAAAATGGAACATTAGTTTCCTCTTCCTTCTAATTATCTACTTTGAGTTGGTATGTCACATAAATCACAATCACATTTGTGGTTGCAACAATATAGTTACAAAAAAAACAAAACAAAGAAAACTTGCATCTGGAAAGAAGTAACCCATGTGTGTGTGTTTTTTCTCCTAGGTCCTCGGGGTGTCCATGTTTTAAGCTAAACTCCAGAGGATTCTGACGCTGGGATTGCAGAAGAGACGCTTTGTATTTAAAGAGAATTATTAGATGCGAAAACAGAAGTGTTTTCTGTAAGAAAAAAATAAAATAAAAATAACGGAAAAAAAAAGAAACAAAACAAAACACACACAGGAAAAAAAAAAAAAAACTACAAACACATTCTGGCTTGTACTCCACGTGGACCAATGACAACCCACACTCAGTGTTGCTTGCTCAGAGAGGACTTTGTTTCAGAAACTTTTACTTTTATAATCTTGGGTGAGCTCTTCCTGTTCGAAGCTAGTGTTAAGCAGGCCACTTCCAAAACTTATTAGAAAGCAAGACGCGTCTGAAGAGAAAAAAAAAATCAATAGCTTTTCTTCTTCTTCCTCCTTTTTTTTTTTTTTTTTTTTTTTTT
>NW_015114236.1:157723-161173 GCF_001443285.1 Poecilia latipinna | reverse complement strand
TTTTTTTTTTTTTTTTTTTTTTTTTTAAACATGGGGATGAATTGGTGTGTTTTTAACTTAAGAAACCTATTATTTTTTTTTTTATGTCTAACCCTTTTTACAATTGTAGTAAGTTACCAGGTGTGAAGTAGTAATTTATAAACAGACTGTAGTAGCTTGCTTGTACTGTGTTAGCCAAGTGGATGGAGGTATTTCTGTTTGTGCTTTTCTTCCTCTTCCCCCTCCTCTTTTTGTTTATAAGTTTATTTTCCTCTATCTCTTCAGTTTTTTTGTTTTGTTTTTTTTTTTCTCTCTCTCCCCGTTGTTGGGTCTGAGTTGAGGTCCTGATAACCACTGGTGGTTAAAGATGTCGAGATGTCGCATAGAATCAATTTAAATACCTTTCATGCTGTGAAGATTCCCGTACTCCGAGTTCCAGGCTCCCTGTTAAACAATCAGAGGTTTCGCTCGCTCCTTAGGAAAATGGAAAAATCTGCCCTTCCCCTCCTGAAGAAAGAGTAGTGTCGCTATGGAAGATAGCTCAAAGAAAACCCTGACCCCAAAACTCTTTGTTGTTTGTTTTTTTCTTAACTAAATTCCCACAGCATAATGTTTAAAATGGGTATCTCCGCATTTTAAATAAAAGTTATATATGAATCGGTGCTGATTTTATATATGTGCTTTTGTTTGTTTTGTTTTGTTTTTCTTTTTTTCCAATCTTAAGCCCGAAAGTTTGAGAAATGTATAAGTAAAACTTAAAAAAAAAAAGAAAAAAAAAAAGAAAGCATGTGCAGCCATGCGTCAAGGAAGATTTTTAAATTTGTATTTTTAAGTTCCTATATATTTTTTTTCTTTCTTCTTTGTCTTGATACCGTCTTTGAATTTCTACCTTTTTTCCTACGTGTAAATTAGTTTGGATATAACTAATGAAAAAGAACTTGTGAAATTGAGCTTTTAAGGTTTTTTCTCAACATTGAAAAGAGTCCTGTCACAAATGATGATGATGATGATAATAATAATGGTAATGGAGAAAAAAAAAAAGATGCTTCTAGATTTCAAATGTCTCAACCTGTAAGGCAGTCACTCAGACAGTACTGAACTCCGACGTTATTCAGCAGCGCTGTGGCAGCTAGACAAAAAGCTTAGATTTTGACATACGTTTGTCAACACGAGTTTCAATGAAATGTTTTGTCTACTGAGGTCGTTTATTTTGTAGTCATTCCATGCTTAAGCCTTAAAAAACATGCTCGTGGAGGTCACCTTCTCTCACAGTAATCTTCCATGTCCGAGGTGGATAAATTGGCTCTTAGAACATGAACTATGAGGTGGTCGGATGTAATGTGATAAAGTAGATAAACAGCCTATACGTGTTTTTGCCTAATTATTTTATGTAAGTAAAAAAACAAAACTCTTTTAAGGAAAGAAAAAAAAAAGTACTGTTTATTGTTTGTTACTTACCACTACATCGGTATAAATCCTTATTAGATCATGTGTACATATACAAAATTTAATTTCCTTGCTTTTTGGACATTTCTGTTTTATTCTCCTGCACTCTTGCCTACAGTCTTGAGTTATTTGTCTATTATCCCATCCTCGTTTCAGTCACTCTTGTTTTTTTTTTTTTTTTTTTTTTTTTTTTTTTTTCTGATTTGTACTTGTCTGGAGACAGTAACTTTTGAATAAAAATCAACACATTTCTTCTGTGGTACATCTTACTTTTTAAACTGTTCTCGTTCCGTTTTCCTAAGTGCTATCGGGTTGGAACCGGGCCTGTTAGTTAGCCAACAAATTCACTGACATGCAAGTGCATTCCAGTCAATTAGAATACTGTTAAAAATAATGACCACAATCCAACATCAACCTTATCATTCACTATTTTAAGTAACAAATATTTCTGTATTTGGTATTTAATTTGCTTGTAGGAGTGGCAGAGTTAAAGTACACCATCACTCAGTCGTGACTTATCCTACTGATTTAATCAATTCTAACAGAAAGCAGTGTGTTGACAATGACTCCAGTTGGTTAAAAACTTGTGGCTCTTATTTAAAAAGGCAGTTTTATTTCATCAGTGTGATATGGTTTGTTCCACATATCATATATAAAAACATCAAACTTTAATAATAAAAAAAAAAAAAGTTGGAGGAAGGAAAAAATGTGAGATGGTGCTGCCAAACTGAAGTATGGTGAGGTTTCCTCATAACGAGGTGTCGGGCCTATTTAAAACATGCTTATCAGTTTGAATACATCAAGATACTCGGTCTTTGTCACCTTATGCTCAAGAGGAAGTTCCTTTGAAACGGCTGTTTCAGCGAGACGGTCTTTCTGAAGACACCAGTAAGCAAACATCTCAAAAAAAACAAGACGAACTGAACTGTCATCCTATCATACTCCTGAGCTGAAATATCTGTTTACAGGTAACAGAAAGTGAAAGGTAGTTCCCAGAAACGGCTTTGCGCATTTTCAGATTTATGCTTTCATTAATTGTTCACATCAACTTATCTGTGCTGAGTTGTGGGGCCTGGCGTCTATTTCCAGTGCCCGCTGTATCCTTGAAAAGTCTTAAAAAGCATGAAATTCATGTCTCTGAAATTAAAGCCTTAAAATGTCTTGCATTAAAAAAAAATAGTTGACCTTAGATGTGTTAATCACGGGTCCTAAATTTTATTGTGGCAGGACTATTTAATCAAGTAGTTTTGTATACCTCGAGTTTGACTTTCCTGTCGGGCAACGGCTTGAGTCGCACGGGGACATCTTGACTTCGTTCTGTGACTAACGGCGGTTGAGGCTACTGCTAACTAGCTGCTAATTGGTTAGCCTTTGCGTCCATCGTGGGTAAGTGCAAATTTATCGCCGGTTGCCAGCGGCTCGCTTCTGTTGCCAAACAATAGAATGCTACACGAAAAAAAAAAAGCTTGGCACTATGGAGCCATAATGCCTCTTTAGTCTATAGAATGTAACATTTCCAATCCATTTAGAAATGTGTGTGGAAATCAAAGCTGCTTAAATTTAAAGTTTTAAACGCACTGCTAATATTTAGCTAGAATTTTTTGACCCAAATGAGATATTTCGACTGCTTATTTCTGGTAACTGAAACTACACGCCGTAACTGAAAATGAAAACTCAAATTAAAAAAAAATTGAAATGTTGCATAACACTAATAAAATGTTGTTTTTAAAGTTGAAATGGCTTAGATAATCAGGGGGAAGATTGCTAACCAGACAGGTGTCCAGTGCTGCCCGACCAACCAGGATACCCAATTGATATGCTCAGTTGCCAGTATAAAATAAAATGGCACTACAAGTTTAAAACAATGGATCTCTCCCTTTATTTTACACATTTTATTTACTAAATTAGTCATGTGAAAGATTTAATTGGATGCAAATCATGTTTTGGTGCACCTATCAGCAGGGGCGGATCTAGAAAAATATTTATGGGGTGGCAAGAGGGTGGCAGGGACTTTTTCAGGGGTGG
>NW_015114236.1:148762-152330 GCF_001443285.1 Poecilia latipinna | reverse complement strand
GAAATGTAGTCTTTCATGTTGACGTCGGAAGAGAAGAGAAAACAAATATATCGCTGTACTTTACTTATTTACAATGTTGTATATGACAACGTATGTATACATACGTATGACCATGACAACGTATTCGTATGGTAATACGTTGTCATGGTAATACGTATGACAACGTAATATGATTTTATTTAATCAGCAACATAGAATCATGACGTAGATCATCATACACTTTGTCATGAACAGCTGTATAACATCCTGATTTAGCGGTTATATAAATTAATGAGTTTTACACGGGCGTGTGTTGTAGTTGACTGCAGCTGCAGCCAGACCTGCTTTAAATACACTTTGAAACCACGACAACGCATGTATATCTATTTAGTTATCATATTATGTCATATTATAAACAATTTAATTACTTATTTTCGTCATAACTTGTTGCGTATTGCTGAACGGACAACTTCACCGACGGTCAGACTTCTTAATGCGCATGCGCGGGCATGCGTACTGACTGCATGTATGCTATCCTGACAGCGTATGGCTATCTGATAGAACACCGGCATCCTGCATGTTTTAGTTCTCTCCCTGGTTTTACACACCTGCATCAAATGATGGCTCATTAGATGCCTAAGCAGAACACTGACTTGCTGAGGAGGTTGTTACAATCGCTAGGGAGAGAACTAAAACATGCAGGATGCTGGTGTTCTGTCAGATCAGCAAGGAGCAACAAGTGGTCTAGACTTAAGACTCTAAAGGTGGAAATTGTAGTAATGGTCTGGTAGCTCTAAGGAAGGCTTTGCTTTGTTGATCGATTATTCGTCCACAGTTTTCAGCTTTTGCAGTTTGAGTTTAATTACAGTTCATGTTCAATGTTAAAGTTTCATTTGGTTCATTAAATGTTAGGGACTTAAAAGACTTGGAAAAAAGAAAAACTTTATTTTTATTTTTCAAGGGGCAAAAAGCTAATTGTTTATTTTTACAAGATACTCATTCCACAGAAACAGACTCTTCATTCTGGTCGAAGGCGTGGCGATCTGCTTTAACAACTTCCCTGGAGATGTCTTGACCCACCAGACTGACACAGAGGGTCACTGGTTGACAGTTGTGGTAAAAATTGAAGATGTTTTTGTTATATTGATTAACATGTATGGGTACAATAACAATAACCAGAACCTGTTGATGTTGTTACACCTATCCAATGTCATTGCTGATTTAAAAAGTTGATACTCTACAGAATTTTTATTAATGGGAGGAGATTGGAGTCTGACCCCAAACGAGTGGCTGGATAGATGGCCCGCTAGGATAGAGAGTCCCCAATATAATAAAATCATTAACGGTTTTATAGTTAGTAATAATTTACATGATATCTGGAGAGAATTTAATCTAGCCATTAAAGATTTCTCATAGTATAAACCAAATGGAACATGTAAATCCAGATTAGACTATTGGTTGGTGAGTAATGATATTCTCAGTCACACAACCAAAACAGACTGAGCAGACTACATCTCCTGGGGAGATGTAGTCATTATGAATAAGTGGAAGACTTATTCATAATAACATTAGATTGTTTCTGGATTTATTAGATTATACTGATTATATTGATAATAAGGGTTTTATACTCTTTCTTGACTTTTGCAAGGCCTTTGACTCAGTTGAGCAATCCTTTATTCTTAGTACTTTGCAGAATTTTGGTTTTGGTGAAAAATTCAACACAATCATCAAGATGCTCTACTTTGACATAAATAGTTGTGTTTCTTTGGGGCAAGGAACTTGCAGGAGATTTAATATTGAAAGAGGAATTTGACAGGGATGTGGCAGCTCGCCCCTATTGTTTATTCTGGTTGCAGAGATGTTGGCTATTTTAATTAAGAATAGTAACTTGACTGGTTTTGACATATTAAGTAATCAGTAAATAATTAGTCAATTGGCTGATGATACGACTTTGTTCCTAAAAGATGAATCTCAAATTCCCTTAGCATTGAATATTATCAACGACTTCTCCAAGGCTTCTGGTTTAAAACTAAATTTAAATAAAAGTGTATTATTTGATCTGAAGGATCGATCTACTCTATCAATATGTAACCTTAAGGTGTGTAAAGATGTAAAATATTTAGGTATTGTTGTGACTAGAAATAAATCTCGCTCTGATAAGCTTAATATAAGTGATAATGTAGATAAATGTAAACTAATTTTAAATCGATGGCTGCAAAGAGATCTCTCAGTTTTCGGTAGAATATTTTTAACTAAAATGGACAGTTATTCTAGACTTATTTATCAGGCTTACTTTTTATCTTTATCAAGCAAAATAATTAAGAATATTAATAGTTTAAATTTCAACTTTATTTGTAGAAATAAATGTCATTATATTGCAAGACAGGATTTGATTAAATCATATGTAGATGGTGGAGGCAATGCCATAGACTTTGATGTTATGAATGGAATGTTAAAAATAAAATGGCTTAAATTGTGTTTGCAGAATCTAAATTCCATTTGGTTTGTTATTCCCAGTATAGTCTTTAAAAAATTGGGTGGACTTGATTTCCTGTTAAGATGTGATTTGATCATAGAAGATTACCGGTAAAACTTTCAGATTTCCATCAACAGGCTCTTGATGGAAATCCTTTTTTATCGAGAATTGGTTTCGTAAAGGTGTGTGGGCTGTTGCTCACTTTTTGGATGCAAATGGTAACATATTACAGCATTCTGAGTTTTGTGATAAATTTCAATTATATTGTACCCAGGCAAAATACAAAAAAATTGTTAAAGCCTTCCCTCGTCAGCTTGTATCCATGGTCAGACAAGATTTAATGTATTCTAAGGTTTGTCCTCGTTTAAGGATTCTTTTGATTGAAAATGTTGATTTTTGTGATGTCAAATGGAATAATAAGTTTATAAGAAGGTGTTTATCCAGTTATTGTGCCACGAATGTGCTTAAAAGAGAGTATATCCTTAGAGACTTTAACAAAGAACAAATTAGAAAGATTAGATCAAAATATTTGTTTTCCACTTCCTTCCAAAATAAAAGATATGCAGTTTAAAATTTTAAACAAAATCTATCCAACTAACAACTTCCTGAGACACAGGTTTAAAATGGATCTGGATAAGTGTGGATTCTGTGATAAAGTTACTGAAGATTTAAATCACCTGTTTTTCACGTGTGAAATGGTTCAGTCTTTTTGGCAAGATCTTCATCAGTTTATTCTCAGCCGTGGTATACAATTAGCAGATATAGCCATACAAGATGTTAAATTTGGTATCTTCATCAATGAGCACTTCATTGACTATGGAATAAATAATGTTTTATTGTTAGATAAATTTCATATACACAAATGTCACTTTTCTAAAACCATTCCTAACTTTAGACAGTGGATGAATGATTTAAACTTGTTTTATAAATCTTTATGTCTAGTAAACTAAAATGTGTTTAAGTTGTCCAGTTTTTGAAAAGTTTCTTACTTTAATATACTGCCCTGTTTTATGTTTTATTTTTCATTTTATGTATCATTTATTTATTTTTTCTTTTGTTTTTGGTTGTTTGGCTCTGGCTGTTTGTTCTGTGATCTTATAATGTATACATTAC
>NW_015114236.1:139848-145285 GCF_001443285.1 Poecilia latipinna | reverse complement strand
CTTGCTGCTGAAATGTGCTATACAAATAAAATTTGATTTGTTGATTGATTGGACATTATTTTTTCTATTTTCACCACTGTATTTTCCACAAGAACAGTAAAATTGAAAATATGATTAAATGCAGTTGCTGTGTTCAGCTTGGTGATATAATCACACTTTTTTTTTTGTTTAGTTAATGGCGTCCTGAAGAAGCCTATTTCAAATAGAAATGGAAGGCTGGAGGACATTGTAATGAGACAGAAAATAAATAAACACTAGGGCTGGAAGACATTGTATGAGGCCATTTAAGTCGTGTGTGCTAAAAAAACAAAAACATTAAGAATCTGAAATAGATAAGTTCATATCCTTTGTGAACAGTCAGTGAGTGAGACACAGAGGTAAGATTAAGAGATTAATTAATCTAATCACTTTTTTTCCTAAAGGAAAAACCGGAGCACCTGGAGAAAAACCTATGCATTTAGTTTAAAGAGTGTCTGTCATGAAATCCGGGTGATGGTGGTGAGAGAGAACGCAGCAGACCCAGGTAGGAGATGAGTGATGGTTTTCTCTGAGAGAGCACTGGGAGGTGGAAAATCAGAGGGAGTGCTAGGAGACTCAGTGGGAGCACTGGGAAACTCAGAGGGACCACTGGGAAACTCAGGGGGAGCACTACAAAACTCAGAGAACTAGGAGACTCAAAGAGAGCACTAGGACACTCAGGGGAGTACTAGGAAACTCGGGAGCACTAGGAAAGTCAGAGAAAGCATTAGGAAACCCAGAGGGGCACTAGGAAACTAAAAGAGAGAACTAGGAGACTCAAAGAGAGCACTAGGAAACTCAGGGGAGTACTAGGAAACTCAGAGAGAGCATTAGGAAACCCAGAGAGGCACTAGGAAATTAGGGGAGCTCTAGGAAACTCAGGGAAGCACTAGGAGACTCAGGGGGAGCACTAGGAGACTCAGGGGGAGCACTAGGAAACTCAGAGGGAGCACTAGGAAACTCAGAGGGAGCACCAAGAGGTGAGGACTGAAAGCGACTGAATGCAGGCTGGCAGCGTGAAGAGGAGAGGCTGTTGTGGTAGCGGGAGGCGCAGAGTCTGCTGCGGCGGCGAGGGGCGCAACGTCCGCAGCAGCAGTGACTGGAAGTGGTACTGGTCCCGAAGACGACGGAAAGGCTGTAGCAACGGTGACTAGAGGCGTGGCTGAGGTAGACGCTGAAGAAGTGGCCGGAGCTGAGGTAGACGCTGAAGACGTGGACGGAGCTGGAGCTGGAGCAGATGCAGAAGACGTGAATGGAACTGAGGTAGACGCCGGAAACGTGGGCGGAGCTGGAGCAGATGCAGAAGACGTGAACGGAACTGAGGTAGACGCTGCAGACGTGGACGGAGCTGGAGCAGATGCAGAAGAAGTGGACGGAGCTGAGGTAGACGCTGAAGACGTGGACGGAGCTGGAGCAGATGCAGAAGAAGTGGCCGGAGCTGAGGTAGACGCTGAAGACGTGGACGGAGCTGGAGCAGATGCAGAAGAAGTGGACGGAGCTGAGGTGGACGCTGGAGACGCCGGAACTGAGTTGGTGGAGTTGAAAAACGGAATGTCCGGCTTTGCATTTAGTTTAGTGTGTCCATTTAAAGACACACTCTAGGAGACTACTTCAAAGAGTAGTAGTCTTCGAAGTAGACTGCTACTTTTAAGACAAGACTAGTAGTAGACTAGAGACAAAGGTAAATTTAAAAGACACCAATTAGCCTAATCATTTTTCCCCCGAATGATAGGAAAAACCGGAGCACCCGGAGAAAACCTATGCATTTAGTTTAGAGTGTCTCCATTTAAAGACACACTCTAGGTGACTACTTCGAAGTAGACTACTACTTCAAAGACTAGTAGTAGTCTGTAGACTAGAGACAAAGGTAAATTTAAAAGACACCAATTCACTTTTTTTACCAAATGGTTGGAAAAAGTCTTTTCAGACGTTATTATCTAATGATTGGAACTATTCGTCCGTCCTTCCATCTGTCCATCCATCCATTTTCTTCTGCTTCTCCATCCGCTTCGCATCGCAGGGGTAGCAGCTTAAGTAAGGAGGCCCAGATTTCCCTCTCCCCAGCCATTTGGTCCAGGAGTTCCCAGATCAGCGGAGAAACATAGTCCCTCCATTGTGTCCTGGGTCTTCCCCTTGGCCATCTTCTGATGGGACGTGCCTGAAATACCTCCCTCACCAGGGAGGCGTCCAGGAGGCATCCTAACCAGATTTTTCGGCTCAAGACCATGGCCTTGGATTTGGAGGCACTGATCCTCATCCCAGGCGCTTCGCACTCGGCTGCAAATCGCTCCAATGAGAGTTGTAGATCACGACCAGATGAAGGCAGTAGGACCACACCTTCTGCAAAAAGCAGAGGATGCGATCTTAAGGCTACCAAATCGGATCCCCTCAACACCTTGGGTGTGCCTAAAAATTCTGTCAATAAAAGTATTGAACAGAATTAGTGACATAGCAGCCTTGGCGGAGTCCAACTCTCACTGGAAACGAGCCCGAGTTACTGCCAGGAATGAGGACCAGACTCTGATACCGGAGCTTCTGTAGCTCAGGATCAGATCACCGAGGTCCCCCACTTTCAGCTGCCATCCTTTTGATACTGTAACCCACCCCTTTGTCCCTCCCACAGGTGGTGAACCTGTGTGAAGAGGGAATCAGGTCTCGCGTTTAACCCCTATACCGTTATCTACTGTGGCACTCCGGTATGCTCATTTTTCTCCCCTTGGTTTCTGTGGGACAAACCCTCCTGCCTGCCGATGTAGAAGGCCGCATTTCAGGCTTCCTCTTGCTGGGGGGTGTTGGCTTCAGCTTTGCTTCTGTTGTCAAATTTTCATCATTGAAGGCTGGCTCTATCTTCCCTTCCCGCAGAACCAGAATTCTTCGATTGCATATCGATTTTGTTTTGGGAAGCTGTTTTTTTTTTTCCTGCATCGGTGGTAGCGGTTTGAGTTGTTTAGCATCTATTTCTATTTCAGCTTTGGTTTGATCAATTTTATCTTCTAACTTAGCCCCTTTGCTCTTTATGGTTGCCTTCAAATTCTCATGCTGTTTCTTCTCGGTCATGTACATTTCTGTCACCTTACGTATTTGGTTGGTGACTTCTTTAATCTGTTGTTGATCTCTCTGCCTGGATTCAGAGAGTATCTTTATCTGATAATTTAAGCATTTATTTTCTTTCTTCAGGTCTCTCCAATCATATTCGGTATGGGCTAAACTTTGCTTCACAGCCAGAGCCTCTTTCTTTTGCTGTAAAGCTAAGAGCTTTGAGGTCTCAGCCTGCTCCTCCATGAGTTTACTCACCTCCTGTTCTTTTTTTGTCAGACGTTCTTTTAATGTCCTATTTCGCTTTTTTTCCACAGTTAGTGCGCATGACGATAAATCCACCCTTGCTTTAAACTCTTGTTTAGTTCTCTCGATGGCTTCCTCCATTGGGGTTAAGGGAATTTTCTTCTCAAGAGTTTTGTTTTCCTTCTCTGCCTCTTTCAAATACTTTTCCAGAGCTTTTATTCTGGCCTCAAGAACTTTGGTCTTGTCTTTTTCTTTCAATAGCTCATTATTCTTTATGCCAATTTCGTCGATCTTTCGGGACACCTCAACCTCAAGTTTCTTCATTTCATTTTGTTGCTTGTCAAGCTTTGCTTGGTATGCTGTCATTTCAGAAACCATTTGCCGTTTTTCTCCCTCAATCTTCTCAACTTGGAGTTTTGAGTCCCTCTCCTGGTTTTTTAAAGAGGCTTGAAGCTCTTTAATCTTATTTTTGTAGTCTTTTATCTCAGTTAACAGCTGAGCCCTGTGGTAACTCCGGTTCTCTACCTCGTGTTGTAATTTTGGGATTTGCTGACTTTCCAGGTATTTGTTTTGTTTGAGGGACCAGTGTAGTTCTTTTGTGAGTGAATCAATTTTCTCATTTAGAAACTCAATTTGTATATGAGCTTTTTCCAAATCCTCCTGCAGTACGTTCTCCTTAATTAGCAAGGCAGATTTTTCTTTAATCCTTTGCAAAAAATCCATAACCACAAGAGCCAACTCATCTCTTGTCATTTGTCTAATTTGGGACTTAGTTAATGAATCCGGGTCAATTTCTGACATTTTGACTTTCCAACCGATGTATCAGAAAAGCTACAAAACAAATGCAATGTTAAATCCGATATGGAAAAACCAACGTCCGTGCTGCTTCTTGAGCTTCTTGCAAATTTGATTCAGATGCAGGACATTCAAGGCATCTGTTTCTTATGACATCACAACACTTTGACATCATCAGATTCTGCTCTAATTAAAAAACTACAACACCTAGACTCTTCAAACCTGGACTAGATTATTCTGCTATAATAGTAGGATATTTATAACCATGTTTGGGTTTTAAATATTCAGTTTGAAGAGGAGAATAATCTATTCCAGGTTTGAAGAGTCTATGAGTTGTAGTTTTTTTAATTAGAGCAGTTCTAGTAATGAAAGAGGTGCCAAAAATAGTGATTATCAAACTTTATTGAGTTTTCACAAATCAGAAAAAGGTTTCACAAATCCCAAACATGGTGATAAATATTCTGCTATTAGAGCAGAATAATCTAGTCCAGGTTTCAAGTCTCTAGGTGTAGTAGTTTTTAAACTAGAGTTGATTAAAGATGCGGAAAGTAGTGAAAAATTAAGTGGATTCGCCCTTTAGCTATTGGAAGCTGGAATTGGAAACCAACTTCAGCTTTGTGAAATATAGTTGGTAAATTTTGCAAACGTAAAAGTCAGATGTTTACTTTGTGGCACTTTGCTACCAGAAAACGTGTTCATCTCTTAGCAACTGAATAACAAATATTGTTATCGTTCAAAAAACATAAGGATTCTTCTGCTCTTTTGAAGTGCTACTTAGGATAGGGAGGTACCAAGATGGCGGACTGACAAGCTACGTCTCTGAGATCTCCACATAAGATCAACTTTCCAACTAAGTCACGTAGTATATTTCCACCCGAAAGTTCATGATGGATTCCCAGAAGCTCACAAAGAATGCAAAATCCCGAACACCAGGACTCTTGAAGCAGCAACAGACACATAGACCAATGGAACATGACTACGCTGAATCTCAAATAAACGTTACCGAGGCGTGACCGTGATGTTGATTCGGCTCCCTCAACTCCGAGGAAAGAACCGCCTGGTAAGAAAACCAACCCAACAGAAGTCAACACAGAGACGCAAGTATGCAACAATACTATTCTTGAGGCAATATTGAGTCTGCAGACAAAAATAACGGGAGTGGAGACGCAATTAGAAGATATCAGAGAGGAAAACCGTCAAGCTAGCACATTGATGGCTAACCCAGCAAAGGCGGTGCAACTGAATACTGTTGAGCTAAAGCAGGGGTGCCCAAAGTCGGTCCTCGAGGGCTGGTGTTCTGTCAGATCAGCATACATTACCGTCACATAGTCATGGCATGGGG
>NW_015114236.1:113793-136679 GCF_001443285.1 Poecilia latipinna | reverse complement strand
GGCAACTGCCACCCCATGCCACCCCAGTAGATCCGCCCCTGCCTATCAGTAAGTTTTATATGCACCGCAGCGATATTAGATTTTAGCTTTTATCTCACGACTTCCAGGTACTTTTCTATTCATTTTTACCAAATATTAATTAAAGAGTTCTCTCTTGAGTAAAACCAGAGCACGCAAATAGTAAACATATTTTATCCTAATATGCTTTACTCATGGATAAACAGAGTTTTTTTCTTCCCCGTTTCAAACCCAGATGTAGTACCTGTACCACGCCGCTCTGATGTAATTTACATTCTCGACACATGGAGGCAGTGCACTCCAAGCCAGACTGCCCCTGCTGACATTGCTCCCATAGATGATGTTACTCTCTATTACATGGATCTTTTCCAGTTGGTGAAAATGTGCTTTCAGACACCCAGTCTTCATCTCAAAGGGGCCTTTTAGCAGGAGCGATGCTTTGTTGTGCTCAGACACACAGCGCTGTTAGTTATATGATAAAAGTGGGCTCACGAGGTGGCAGAAGAAAGGATGAAAGCTGCAGAGACTTCTTTTTTTTTTTTTTTTAAGTGCATGATTAATACAGGGGGCCTCAGATCAATGCAGGAGCACCAGAATAGGGCCTGGCAGAGAGCTCCCCTTCATGTTTCATGTTGCAGCTCATAACACATGAAGAGGCTCGTCCATCACCGCGTCAGGCTGCCTGTCACATGTTGGCTGTCGGGGCGTACAAGAGGTGCAGAAAGGCACTTCCCTCTGCTGCTCCGTTTGATTTGTCCTTTGAGCTGTCGGTCCTAGCATGCGCTCCTGAACCAGTTTCACTCATAGTTAATTCCACGTGTCTTCTTTCTGTGACAAAATAATTATTTTTTCTCTCTCTTTGTCTCTCTTTTCCCCTCCTGCTTTTGTTTCCACTGCAGTGCATTTGTTTAGATGACTTGTGTTAAATTGTGTTGCTGAGGTCAGGGGCTGCCGGGTTTTAATCACAACCACAGACCCAGCTGGGGCTTCCAGCTTCCATTTACCTCTGATAACCTCCGTGTTCCCATTTTCATCAGTCCGGCTTGTGTTGAAACCTTCCAGGAGGCACTGGGCCTCCAAAATTTTCGCATGCATGTAAATGCGCGATGGATAATTATCACAAGGGTGTGCAAGTGGAAGCATGTGACATGACTTACTTTAAATTGTTGTGGCCAAAAGCTTTGATGTGTTTTATTTAGGTCTTATGGGATACACCAACACAAAGTAGCTCATGACTGTGAAGTGGAAGGTAAACTACAGTATATATATAGTTTTCGAACCTTTCGAGAAAAAAATTTGAAAAGTGCGGTATGTGTTTGTGTTCAGCTTCCCTGAGTCAATATTTTTTATTATAGACCTCCTTTTGTTGCGATGAGAGCTGCAGGTTTTCTTTACCGGTTTTGCAAAAGAAAACTGAACTCTATGCCCATACTTTTGTTGTGAAATAGCGGAAGATAAGTCAGCTTTGATGGAGAGGATCTGTTAAAAAAAAAACAAACAAGCAAATTGAAATTCACTCATTTGCAAATTTTGCAGGGACTTGTGAGTTTCACCAGTTGTCGCAACTTTTTTGAAAATCTGGCCAATCACCTTAATGTTTTCTACGTTTCCCTTTTTTTCTGACCAATCAGTACAACTCGCATGAATTTTTTTATTTGTATTAAGGGTGATATTTCAAGAAGGCACTTGAAAATGCTATTTTCTCTTTAAATATTAACTGTGTTAAAATCCTGTTGTTTTCGTGAAGGTTTTGTGCGGCACTTTCAACTTTTGTTGAAATGCTACGGCAAAAATAGAGCTTACAAAAGTGCAACTTTGATTACAACTTTTGGAGAAAAAAGTGTTGCGAAATCAGTCATTTCAGGCCACAACAAACACAATTGCTTTAAAGGACTGATTTATGGAGCACACAACTTATGCTTGTAATAACCAACAACTACTCTCCCACCTGAGTTGTTGCTCTGTGTAGCTCCTCCAGAGTTACCACATTCCCCCTTTAGCCGTCTTGACAGCTAAACAGTAAAGACGGGCGTTCGTCTGTTTGCTAATTATCTAATTTATGAAGGCACAAAAGCTTTTGTTTAGGAATATCAGGTTAAAAGGAGTCTGTATCCAATTCCATGCCACTAGTTTCAGATGTTTATTTGTTAAAAAGCTTTAAAAAAAACATATAATTTTTCTTCTGACTCACATTTAAGCACTGCATTGTGTTTGCCTGCCACATAAAATCCGAGCAAAATATGCTGAAGCTTAAGAAATATGAGCACGAGGCTCTGTAGCTGGAGTTTTTTTTTAATACGCATTTTAAAAGAACCTCTTTACAGAGAGAATCAAACCTGAATAGTCTCCTGAGATGAGATAAAGCAACAATGTTTATGCCATGAATAAATCATTAATGAAAGGATTGGTTATAGTCTGCTCGGCTTGTAAAAGCAGAAAAAAAGGCAGCTGACCCTGTTAAATCATTTACCCGACCCTTCATTAGATTAAGCATAGGGAGTTAAGCACACAGACATACAAACCTCCAGGCCAATAACTGTCAGATGTCCAAAATTCATCCTCATCCTGCACTAAATATAAACTCGTTTTTTTTTTTTTTTTTTCCTCATGTCATTCCAGCACTGTACTCTGCTTCCAGTGCAGTATCTGGTAACTGAATAAAAAGCGAAAGATAAGCACTCCTGGATTAAGACGAGACGCCGTGTGGGCTGTAACAGAGATGTCAAGGTGAATGTGAAATGAGAAGAAGCATCAATGCCTTTCATTATAAGGAGCAGGTTTCACCAAAACAGGCCCGAACAGGTTGCAGATTCCTGCGGAACGCTATGAATAGAGCGCCGTGGGAATCTACTGTCTGCCTCCTGTCGGTTTTCTTCGTATTGACACACGGGCAGAGCGGCTAAAGGTATGCTGAATGAGCGAACGAGTGACAGGCCTATTGTGGTTGGAGGATAGGAGCAGGAGGATTAGTCTCCTTTTGGCACTGATGGTCCTCGGTGTGGAGGGAATCTGTCATCAGCGGAGCTGCAGGTGGTCCACGGCTCTGAGCAGGGGGGCTCGAGCAAGAAAACAAGTGGGGTTTTCAGCTGGGAGCAGGGCGATGTTTACCCTGAGTTGCCCTGGAATCCGATTCTCTACACCTTAGCTCCTCACCTCTACTCTGATCGCGGTTGTGCCGCCACTCCTCCCCACCCGACCCACGCTCGTCCCCCCGCAAAGGGGCCAGAGCTTTGGAGCGAGTGTAATAATGCCTTTCCCTGCAGGTAGAAAGAAAACAAGATTACGTTTTTTCAATTAGAGGGACTCACACTGAAAACATGCAGCGCTGCTCCAAACAAGGCCAGCATCTCTGCTCTCCCCACTTCCACTGGTGCAGCAGAGAGCTGAATATTTCAGCAAAATTTGTCATGGCGGACATTTTTCAAGATGGTGGTCAAAGAAAAGGCTTTTTTTTAACTGAAACTAGTAATATGTATCATGGATAAATACTTTTAGTGCCAAACCATACATAATTGAATTAACAGAAATCATGTTCACTGATTTACATTGACAACCAGGGTGACCATGATAAAATGGTCACCCTGGTTGTCATGGTGGCCATCTTGAAAAATGGCCGCCATCTCAAAATTCTAGTGGCTAATGGGAAATATGAAAAACATATGACCTGAAGGGTAAACATGTACATTTTTATGTTTGCAGACACACTTGAAAATTTGTTGAAGTCATATGCTGCACTACACTCGTCTCTCTCTCCCCCCCCCTCCCTGAGCCCATTCAGAGGTGACCTGTGGATGGCTGGATGGATTTCTGGGCCGAGCCAGCACCAGTTGAATCATGAGTCTCTGTAAAAGTTTGGATGAGTGTCTCATAAGGGCGTGATGAGACAGGTCTCATAAAAATGACGGAGAGCCCCCTGCATGTCACCGGCCCCTGCCAGGAAAGCCCCGTGATGTACGAGGCCCAGGACACCTCTGCTAATAAGACTCATCTCTTTAATTGGCGTTATGGTGCGGCTGCCCAAATGACACCGGCATGCGGCCGTGTGCGCGGTGAATGCGTGTGTGCGCATCGACTCTGTCTGAACCGGGACCGTTTTGTGCATGCATGTGCTTCTTTAATGTGCACGTGTGGGTGGAAGCTCATGAATGTTCCCGTTATTAGATTTCTCACTTCCCTTCCTCCTCCAGAGCGGAGGATGAGCAGCCTCATTAGTAGGAGAGCACTTCCACTGCTGGCCATGATTTAACACCTTACCCAATCATAATTTATTCAATCTATTCTTAAGTATTGCATGCACTGCTAGATAGGGGTTAGGTTATGTAAGGGTGCAACAGTACCTTGTCTGAATGTGGTATGATGATGATTATTAATCTAAGGAAGCTGCAGATGGTGAGCTACTTTAAAAGTTCATCAGGTGCAGAGGCTGAACCTCAAAATTGTATGTGCTGTATTTTATTTGAGATGCCATCTGATGGACCATAACAGAGCACTGCGCAGAGTGAGAAAACCATGGTTCTGAAAAGTATCGACATTTCTAATCACTCAATGCTTGGCTGGGCCTCCTATTTGCATGAATTACTGCATCAATGCGCCGTGGCATATGATCCAGGTGATCGGCGTGTGGCACTGTGTAGGTGTAATGGAAGCTCAGATTTCTTTGATAGTGGCCTTCAGATCATCTGCCTTGTTGGATGTAGTGTCTCTCATCTTCCTCTTCACAACAGCCTGTAGATTTCCTAAGGGGTTCGGATCGGGGGAATTTGGCTGGCCAATCAAGAACAGGAACATCATGGTCATTGAATCAGCTTTTGGTACCTTTGGAAGTGTGGGCAGGTGTCAAGTCCTGCTGGAAAATCAATTCAGCATCTTCATACAACTTGTCAGTAGAGGGAGGCGTGAGGCGCTGTCAAATGTCTTGGTAGACGGCTGCATTGACCGTGGACTTCAGAAAGCCCAGTGGATCAACACCAACAGATGACATGGCACCCCAAACCACCACTGACTGAAAATGTCACACTGGACTTTGAGCAAAGTGGATTCTGTGCCTCCTCACTCTTCCTCCAAAACCCTGAGACCTTCATATCCAAATAAAATACAGAATTTACATTAATCTGAAAACAGGACTTTTGACCGTTGCACGAAAGTCCAGTTTGTTTTCTCCTTAGCCCAGGTAAGACTCTGGTTCAGAAGTGACCTGATGGGGCGAATGCCACATTTGTAGTCCCTATCTAGTATTCATCTGTGTCTGCAATAGATTTTGCTTGACAATCTTCTCAAGAATGTGGTTCTCCCTGTTGCTGGTGCACCTTATCCTACCACTCTTGTTCCCGTCCACCTTCTTCAGCAATTACCTTTTTTTTTTAACCTTCCTTGTTAAGGGTGGCGCTGACTGTCTTCTGACTGCAACAATTAAAAAACGTAATCAAAAAACACCAGGTACAAACACTTTTGCCAGGTTTAGATTGAGCAAATTTAAGGAGTATGAGACGTTTTGCAGGGCACTGTTGCATTTCTTTGTTGTCTCCAATCAGAAAAGTGGGGGAGAAGGAGGAAGAGGGAGAGGAATCAGAGGTGGTCAAAGACGAGAAGAGAGAGTGCAGACACGGAGAAGGGGAGCTGGTACTCGTTAGCGCGCTGTTCATCAGTCTTGTGGGGGTCAGGGTTCAGGGAGCCCCAAGGCTCGGTGTGTGACCGGTCACCTTTCACCCCTGACCCCCGCAGCCAGCACCTGGAGCTGAGGTATTTCCTCATAACGTTAACTCCTTCATTATTGATTCGCAGCTAGAAGGGCTGAGGCCTCGAAGCACGTGCGGATCTGAGATGTCTTTAGATGTTTCAGCATTTGAATTCAGAGAAAGCGCCACAACCGACTGTTCCAGCTCAAACGAGGGCAAGGTGGGAGAGAGAAATAAAGGGGAATCAAAAGAGGACAAGGAGGTACAGGAGATGGAACAGTCGGAGGAGAAAGAGGAAGAGGAGGAGGGAAGTCAGGGTCACAGCTGCGATAAAGAGGTCGGAATGAAAGATGTTGCTTCGGTCGGACAGGGAGGAAAATAAACATCCTCCCTAAAAATAGTTTGCTGTCCACTTCATGCAGCCCAGCTCTCACTCCAGCCAGGTGTTGGAGCAGCTTTGCTCCCCATAACAGAATCAGGACCGCCTGACTTTTCCAAGCAAACCGGCTTCATAATGTAAAAAACGTGTCTCCGGGCTTTGATGTGAGGGTTCCCTCAAAGCTCATAAGACAAACAGTCGGGGGATATCTTAACCCCTCAAATAAATATGACATGCCTGTCTTAACTTCATATCTGCTCCTGCCTGTTGTGGCTCAACTTTGACCTTTTTCCGTGACCCATGCTGTTGACTTTCCTTCTCTCCGTATGTCTTCATTTCCCTTGAAGAATCTCTCCTGAGCCGAGGTGAACTGCTTGGAAATCCGTCTGAATGAAGCTTTTTCTTTTCTCTCTCTTCTGGCTGATGGACAGATTCCAGTTTGATTGAACCCAAATGCTCAAGGCAAATAAGACAAACAAGAACACACACACACACACACACCTGTGTCTCCCTCGGCCTATCTTTCATCACCCTGCTTTTTGTTATGTGTCCGTCTTCCGGGGGGCCCCCTCCTTTCGCTATTTATGCCTGCAGAGCTACTTTGTTGTGCTTTTAGTGGCTCGGTTTGCGGATGGAGCAGATGCTGGAGCTGATATTCCCTGATCCTGCATTGAGCTGAGATAAGAGCAGATTGATGCCCGAGTTAGGGAGCACGGGAGTAATTGCTGTGGCTTTGATGATCCCGGCCGAGAGCTCTGCTTGCTAACAAGGACGTCCTCATATTTGGGATTTTTTTCTCCTCATCCCTACAGGTTTGAAATAGTCTGAAAACGTGTACACGCACTCATCATGTCCATGAATGTCACATACATTTGGTGAGTTTTGTGATGAATTTGAACTGTTCTTGGACATGAAAAAATTGCCAAAGCTAAAGCTGGACAGACGAAGTCTGAATTTAATCATGAATTTATTCATGCAGACCCAGATTTTTGTATACACTCCCATTAATATTTGCATAGATGTACCTTGACCACACATCATCTACGGGCCTCTGGTAGATGAATGTTTGTCCCTTCTCGGTAGAATTGGTAAAGCTTTTTCAGATTAGAAACATTAATCCTCATGTTTGTCTATTTTATGTTTGAGATCATTGTTGTCCCAGTTGTCCAAGTTTCAACCATCGAGATGTTGAGTTGAGGAAAATCAGTCTTCCCTTTGTTTAAACTAGTTTGTGCAAAACGTCACCCAGCACGATGATTGTCTGACCATAAGGGTGTTCATTTTGGAGCAGGTTCTTATTTCTTGGACCCTCTCAGTCCAAGGCAATGCAAAGCTTGCTTAAACCCGACCAGGGACACCAGTACTCCACCGGTTTCCAGTGTGTGAACGGTGGTGGTTTTGTACTTTTGCTGCCTCCATCCATCGTCTATACCCACCTATCCCTTCAGAATTACAGGGGCAGCTCATACCTACCTGCATGAAAACTCCGTGCAGAAAGAACCCGGCCCGGGATTCAAATCCAGGACCTACCTGCTCTACCAACTGCACCACCGTGGAGGCCTTTTCTGAACTTGTTTCTTCTGAATTTGGGGTCAGATGACTGAACTTTACACACAACTAGGTACTCTGGAACCTTATGGAATAATCCGGACCTCAAACCTAATAAAAAAAATGCATAGAGTTCCACTAAAACCTGCTACATTAAATAAACTTTAACTTGCTAGTTTTGCCATGAAGTGCAGTGAACGATCAAGCCAAATTTGTGTCTAACGATCGCTGATGGCAACAAGGAGGCCTAAACTTAATGTGTAATTCCTGCCCATGATTAGTGTGAGGTAACCTCTGACCTACACTGTGGACATGTTTGTGCAGCAATGCATGCTCAGATCTGATGCCTCTTTTTTTTTCTTTTCTTTTTTGCTCTGAGTGTGAAATCATGCATGCGTACATTAGGCGTTATAATGCTCATCTCTTTGTTTCTAAGGCCATGCCACTGTGACAGCGTGTGTATGTGCCGGAGGGGGCCTCCTCCAGGTTTTTTTTTTTTTTTTTTTTACAGCCTCTTTATTTATAGCCTGCACAGAATCACGCTCAGCTGAAAAAGCTATGACATAATCAGGCTGACAGATAACATTCTGTCTGCAGATAGAGTTATCTACAGCTCTGGATATAAGCTTATTTTCATAGAATAAAGGCTCTCGCCCGCTTCGCATGAAATGAAAGCGCAATCAGATGACGTTTCATTTGCAGGGGCGCGAGGCTTGCCTGCTGGGGTTACACTTGGAATATAAATATGTGATCAAAGTTGCAGCAGCCTGTACAATTTCCCAAAGCACCCGCCGGCAGGAGGTGGGGGGATAAAAGTCCCCTGATGAGGTTGTTCGGTGGGGCGGTGCTCTGATTAGAGGTGGATGCTGGTGGCTCTTCAGCCGAGATCTGAGCAATCTGGTCTGTGTTCTGCTGTGATGACGCCACTGAGGACATGTCAGGGACACCAGGCGGCAACAATGACATGTTGATCCCACGGGCTTTGGACGGTTGACCTGACGCTTGACTGGTACAAGAGGGTTCAGACAGGACGGATATCCAAACAAACAAGCAAATCTTATCTCAGCCCTGCCCCAGCCCTCAACCTCAGCTCTTCCTGCTTATTCCCAGGGAGTTGCTTCTTCTCTGAGGGAGGATAAATTCCTGGATTTGCGTAGGCCCTTGTCTCTTAGGGTTTTTTCACACTTGATAATCCAGTGTATTGGGGACCAAAATAATGACATCTGTTACATTTTCAGCTGGTTTGCTGCGGTTTGCTTTCACGCTGCATTGGGTCAAACGAAGCAAACTTTTTGAAAAACCTGTTCAACCCTTACCTGTGGTGCAACTCCAGGAAAACCAATGAAGAAGACGACTAAAACTACCTTCTTCACAATATGTAGTAAAAAATGGGGTGGCGTCAGATTTTAGCGGTTGTAGGATTTCTCTTTTGTCTTTGGTAAAAGATTACTAGTCATTTTCCCTGATAGAGCTAAACTCTCATGTTTGTTTATTTGTATTTACCCAGAATGCCTTTGTTTCCTGCTTTTGGAGCTGTCTCTGTCCGCTTGCATCCACATGTGCATTTGCATCGCACTAAATCGCACCTCGACCAAATCAAGGCTTGGATTTTTGGGCAGACCAGAGTTTGCTTTTTTGGTCCGCATCAGAGTTTGATTGCGCATTCACACTTCCCCAAGCGAACTGGACTTTCCAGCCAATCAAACTAGAGTTTGATGAAAGCGGACCAAACAGGGCCGGTGCGAATGCACCACTAAACACTTCAAGGGGGATCTACTGCAGCGAGAGAGGTGATAAGTGGGAGATCATTACAAGCCCTGAGCCGGAGCCAAATGAGATGACGCACACCGCGGGATCATAATGCCGGGCGAAATCGGTAAGGACACTGAGATGAAATTAGACGTTAAACCCCTCTGTATCATTTAGCAACAATAATTTCTTCAGCGTGTCAGCGCTGTGGGCTACTTGTTCCGGTTCCAGCGCTTCCTTAAGAGAGCCAGCGCTCGGTTCAAAAAGGGGAGAGCAATGAGTCAGATCCTCAGCTCCAATTATATCTGCATCCCTGCAGTTTGCTCTTTGCAGCCGGCGCACACATCCCCACATAAGACACGCTTTGAAATCTAAACTAGCTGCCAGGGATCGCCTGTAGCTGTCAAGAAAAATAACAGGCCGGCAAACAGAATCACACAGGCGGCGTCTGCTCCAACTGGAGCTTGTTGACCATCGCCGAGCCAAGGGACTGCGAAGGAGAGGGAGGAGGGGAGAGAGTTGGAGGGTGAGCTCACAGAGGTCGCTTTGAAGTTTCTATTCAGGTCTTTGTCCCATTCAGGCTGCTGGCAGTAGACATCTCTACTTGGGGCCGGGCCCCTCCCATCATCGCACCGTCTCCCTGCTCACTCACACACACGCTGCAAAAGAAAAAGCAGGCACGTCCGCAGGTCCTGTCCATCACAGAGGCCTTAATTAGAGCCGATTCAAATGCACCCTTTTGTACCCTTCTCACTCTCCTCTCTTTCTTTAACCCCCCACCCTCACTCATTTCGCTCTCTTTCACCAACTCCCACCCTCTCTTTTTCACCCTTTCCTCTCGCTTTCTAGACCCTTTTCCCACTTTTGTTGCCCTCCTTTTCTTGGCAGGGAGCGGGGCACCTCTCCAGACGTTTTCTTCTACATGCCATGAGCTCCCTCCCCTCCCCCGCCATCCTCCTTTCTACCCAACCGTCCCTCTGAGTCTGGAAGCCGAGTGTGACCTAATGTTTGACAGACAAGCATCCCCGGAGAAAGAACTCATCTATCAGTGGCTTGTAATTCTATTAGGATGGACAGAACAAACCCCCTCTCTCACCTCCAGGCCAACATTTGGCATATTATCTCTATCCGTTTAGCTCTTCTTCTAAACCTCCAGGCAGTAGGTCTACAAAATACCAACAAATAACCAAAGTGAGTTGACAACATATGCAGCGGCCAGCAGAAGTACAAGTCTGTGTTTTAGACTTTTACAATCACAAACTTCTATGTATTTTTATTGGGATTTTGGGTGAGACAATGTGGTGGAATTTGGAAGGTTGTCAAGATTCTGGGGAGGAAAATGGCATAAATTCGACCCGAATGAAACGTTTTCCCATTCTTCTTTGCAAAAGGCCGTAATCTCGGTCAGACTTAATGGGGAGGTTCTAGGAACAGCAATGCCAACCTCTTACCACAGATTCTCAACTAGCTTTGGTCCCAATTTTTGACTGGGCCATTTTTAGAAATCAATCTAGTTTAACTTAAATCATTCCACGTTAGCTCTGACTGTGTCTTTTGCAGCCTCTTTCTTCGAAGATTCAACTGGATTTAGTTTCATCTGTCTTCCCATTGGGTCTGACAATGTCTACTAAATCTTTTAGAGCAGTGGACCCAACTCTGTGGATGCATTGCTTCCATCTTTGTACGATATTGATTCTGTCTATTCTTTTAAAAAGCAGCTGTTTTGTAAAGACAGCCATTTTTTATTAGCAGTTTTTTAAAATTTGATTTATTCTTTGATGCTTTTAAAACTAGTCAGTTCAAGTCAACTGCATGAATGTAAGTGCTGATACTTGTAAACAATGTTGCTATGTCCCTCTAGAGAAAGAGATTGTAGATCTCGGCGAGGTTTTTAACTGGCTAAATAGTTGTTTAATATCATTAAAACATTTTTTATATGCTGTTTTATTTCTTCTTTTAAGCTTTTATGCTTTAACTTCAGTGTTTTTATTTTTTAAAGTCTAATTTTACAATGAAACATTTTCTTTACCTTTGAAAGATGCCATATGAAAAAAAAAAAGTTTGCTTACTTACTAACATTACGCATCGCTGTCAGTTCAGTTCTTATTCAACTTAAACATATGTTGAAAATTAAATAGTGTAACTGATGTCTTACAGCATCTTTACAGTCCTTGTGGATGGTGATGCTGTGGGCAGGAAGAAGAAGCCTCTGACTGAAGACTGTTGCTGGCAATAACTTGACATCCCAATGGCTTAATAGTTCAGTATCCATTCAGCAGAAACCACATTCTGCAGTAACATGTCCTGAATGACTCCATCAGTTGTTGGTGAGTACTGCTGTTCCACCTCATTTGCGTTTGCTGCTTCTCTTTTGTGCTATCACACCTGAAAATCCAGTAAACTCGGTTCAGTTGGGCACCAAAATTACATTTGTTACACTTTAATCTGGTGCGGCATATTGCACTGTCAAAAAAACCTAATCCTTTAAAAAATTTGTTCGCCTCCTTGCCTGTGGTGGCGCTGCAACCACTGAGATAAATGACACAAAAAGCTCTGAACAACAACAACTTCCTTCTTCACAAATTGAAAACAAAAATGGAGTAGCATCAGATTTTAGTGGTTGCAGGATTTCTCTTTTGTCTTTGGTAAAACACTACCAGCCATTTCTACCTACAGCGAGCCGCTAGAGTCGTTTGTTTGTTTAGGTTGTATTTACCCAGAATGCCCTGCGCTATAGTCTCTTCCTGCTTTTAGGGAGGCCACCGGTCCGCTTGCATGGAGCTGAGCTAGAGTTCACTTCAACCGAATCGACACCTAAAAACGTTTTAGCCGGACCAGCGTTGGCGTTTTTGGTCTGCAACTAGAGTTCGATTGCAGATTCACGCCTCCGCATATGAGACGGTCTTTCTAGGTAAAGGAACTAGAGTTCGGTTGAAGCAGACTAAACAGGGCTGGTGTGAATGCACCATAGTTTAAAAAGCCGGGCAGAGAGATGTCAAAGTTATGAACACGATGTTTCCCCATAATGATTGGTGGAAGAGATGGTTTGAACTTCTTCTTTCTCTGCTCTTTGATCCTGCCCTGCATCCATAAAGCCTTCTTCTGTCAAATCCACTGGGATTTGGGGCCACACTTCAGGTACTGTCTGAGCTTTTGAGATGCTAATCAGCTGCTTCCACTTGTAAAAATACCTTGTTGCCACGATTATGCATCAT
Organism: Poecilia latipinna; assembly: GCF_001443285.1. Lineage (NCBI taxonomy): Eukaryota > Metazoa > Chordata > Actinopteri > Cyprinodontiformes > Poeciliidae > Poecilia > Poecilia latipinna. The sequence continues at coordinate 124,095 of NW_015114236.1, read as the reverse complement.
AACAACCGTCAGAAAATATAAAAGCAGGAGCAAAAATTATTCCAGCTGCACGGCATCCTCAACCAGATGGAACAATTATCTAAACATGCAACGCCTCAACCAAAAAAAAAAAAAAAAAAAAAAAAAAAAAAAGACGATGAACAAAAGTCTACACAATGCAAACAGTATGTTCAGATTTATTTGTAATGTTCTGTTCTTGTCTGACTAGAGCACCTTGTTTCACGTGTCTTCTTTACGTGACTTGGAGCAAATTGGACATCTTGTAACTTGGAATAAAGATAATAATAATAAAAAATAATCTTGATTTAATATTTTCCAGTCTTAAATTGTGTTTTAAGAGTGCACAGTTAATAGTTGGATGGGGAGAATGTCCCACCTGAGCAGTAAATCTGTCCAGATGGACAGCCATGTCTTGGCAGGTTCCATTTTCGGATGATGGATTGAACATTTCTCTGTGAGATGTTCAAATTATGGCCGAATCCTGACCCAAGGCTTATTAAGTCGTACATCTATAATAAGGATAAATTGCACTGAAGTTTACTTATTAGTAGAGTGCTGAAGGCAGTTTGCTAATTTTCACTTAGGGAGAGAGCAGAGTAAAAGCACCTGAGTGCAAATGCATGCCGCACTTTTCCGATTTTATTTTGAAAGACATTTTGAAAATCGTTTTCCAATGTTTACAGAAAATCCTCAGTAGATGTTAAAGTTTTGACAAAATGCTGAAAACTACGTGGCACACTATGTACACTATCCGTGTTCTGACTTTCTTGACCACAGACAGTTGCCTTGTTCTTCAGTGACTAACACAATTTCTCCCTAAAATCAAATCTAATCTGATAAGCTGGGATGGTATAATGTGGCAGCTTAAGATAGGACGAGACCATTCCTCCACTAATCAGCATTCTTATCAATATTCCCCTGTGTTTATGTGTCAACAAGGACTGCCACATGAAACATCTCATCTCGTTAAAGGGAGAGCGGAGAGGAGGGAAGAAGAAGAAGAGAAGGCTGGGTTGTTAAATCAGGCAGGACTTGTTTAGCACAGACCGTTATTTGTCTGTAATCAGAGCTTTCCTGTCAGTCATAATGACTGAGACGAATAAAAGAGATGAGGGAGAGAGAAGGAAGACATCTGGGCAGCAATCAAGCCAACCGCAAACAGGAAATGTAATGTCTGCGGATGCCCTGGCTGTTGTGTTTGGCCTCGCTGATGTTGCTGTTAAATCAAAAGCAGCATGAACGGCTCGTACAGCAGCCTTCAAGTGTCAGCCCTTCCCAAAATAGCCTGTTTACATTAGCCGCCTTTTCCCACTGCCTCAGCTGGCGCTGGTGTTTGGAATGGATCTGACTTGTTTGTCTTTATGCTCCTCGCGTTTCCCTTAAGCCGAGATTTCGCCGGCCGTGAAGCCGGACGGGAGTCATCTGTTTGTGCGGTTCTGCGGGGTTTGTGTCGTCTCTGTGGTTAATGGCTGCCGGGTATCAATCGCATCCGGATCCTCCCATCGCTCTTCAGATAACGATGGCTGACCACTTGACCCCGTGCATGCCCCGCTCACTCCTGAATCCACGGCCCGTTGATAGGCCCCCGTAACGCCGCCGAGGCTGCAGCACTTTCGGCTCCTACCTCACCTGGCCCGAGGATCACAGAAGGAAACGGGCCAGAGTTCATTAGGAGCAGATTAAGAACAAGAGCAGAACACTTCGGCTGTGATTTATTTTCACTGTGTGGTTGCTGGACTAACAACACGCCAAACAGAGGTTTCATCCAGGAATAATGATGTCATGGCTTCAGAGTAAATATCAAAATGGGAAGCATCCGTGTCCTCAGCAGGGTTCAATTTGGACTTGAAGTTGAGAACACAGCAGACTTGTGTTGCTTTAGGAGTTACGGCGAAAGACTACTGAGCGAACTAAACATTTGTTGCGGAATATTTTTGGTAGCTAGCTGCAGATCTTCCAAAAAATGTGAAATATCTGTGTTATCAAACCCATATGGCAAGGATTTCCCGTTTCAGTGCTGTATATTATTATTAAGTACTTTTCTGGGAGGCTAACATCTGGCAAGTTTAGTTTTAGTGTCCCTCTGTCTGTGAAACTGTCGGATATATATGGCTGAGAAGGTTTCTATTACAAACATAATACGGCTGAAACGACTCATTTCCTTAGATTTTGCTCCCAATGAGTTAGGCATGCTGGGAATCTTTGAAAGTTGTTTTGATCAATACTTTCTCAGGCTTTCTAAAGTTCTTTCAAAGCCTTTTTTTTTTCTTTTTCGTTTTAGACTTTGGCTTTTTATTCATTTTCTGTTGAAGCCTTGTGATGTTATAATCCTGAGGTGGTTGAGTCTGTTTTCCCGTTTTCACAGCAGCGGGGTTGACTCCTTGTGAGATGTCACACCTGCAGGTTATTCACCGCTCAGCAGCATGGTGTCTGTAGGATCAGTGTTCCTCTCTTGCAGTTGCCTGATTGTTTCGTCTCGGTTGTGACAATCAGCCCATCTTGTTGTGAAACCACATTCTCCTCGTATTCAGAAGTCGGATATTCTGAGCTCATTATTAGAAATGCCATGAAAATAAAAAATAAAAACCCACTGAAGCAGGAATAGTGATCAGTATTGTTGGCAATGTATGACAGTAGCTATGTTTCCACTACAAATGTGCATGAGACCTTGTTGAAATATCTTTTTCCATTAAAAAAAGAAATGCAATTAAAATCACATGTGAATACGCTCGTTTATGTGAGTAAGTCACCAAAAAACATGCCGCTACATCATCCTCACATCACTTCCTGTCATCTTCTTAGCCATTTCCATCAGTAGTAACATCCTGTTGTTGGTTGAATCATTCGAGACGAAAGAAGTGTTTCCATTTCAGTTTTGTCAAACACACTAATTTTGATATGAATGTAAAACAACCTCGTCTCAGTGCCAAAACTTTACATAGAGAAACAAGAGCTTTTACGAAGTTGCCGCAGATTTATCTTCGAAATGTCAAATTGCGCAATTTTAAGGTCAATGGGAACGCAGATACTCTGAGTCTTGATAAAGAAGTGGCACATTATCAATCCACACTGGGCTGTTGTTAGGAACTATTGTTACCAGTTACAACAAGTAACAAATCCACACCAGAACATGCTCCATCCTTTTTTTTTTTTTTAAGCACCAATACTTGAATTGACTCGCTGTAATTTAAGAAACCATCCCATCTGTGAAAGCTGATGTCCAACAAAGCAAGAGGAACTTTATGCACTACTTATCTTCCATACATGGCTGTCAGCCCTTGTCCTGTCACATCATAATCAACCTTCATCAGTATCAGAATGACTTTATTATTGGTTCCGTTGGGAAATTTCCCTTGCAGTCGGGGAAAAATCATGAACGCAATCACTCTACAACATTGGCAAGAGCACAAAATAAAGCACTGGGAAAATTTCTGCACAAATATCTCTTTTCAAAAAGTGATCTGACTAAAATGACAACGCAGTCTCACTCAGTCACATTTTAGATGTAATCTGAATAATGGCCTGAGTAAGAGAAGAGTTTTTCCATCTGTTTGGTCCTTGATTTAGGCTGTCTGAATCTCTTTCCAGATGGCAGGAGTTCAAATGTGCCATGAAATGGGTGATTGAGTGAAATGGTTATTCGCCTTCTGTGTGACTCCGTTTATTAAAGATGTTTCTGTTAAAACAGGTACTTTGGTTCAGAAAATTTTGCCTTTTCACTATTTGTTTCATCCTGCTTTTGCCTCCTGCTCTTATGTTGCCAAACCAGGTGATGAAAGTAAATGCAAGGACAGATTCCATCACAGAATTGTAGACGATAATCATGAACTTTTTACACACACCAACTTGAATGAATTTGTGGAAGAAATGCAATCTCTGATGTACTTTTTTGCATTTTTATTGAACGTCAGCTTCTGGTGAGTGACTCATATCTCTGAACATGCTAAAGCAAACTAAAGTCAGCGGCCTGGACATCTTTCTGAATGTTCCCTTTGGTTTATACTTTGTTCTTTGTGTATTTGATCTACATCAATTTTTAAAACATGACAAGTAACATGACAAGTGACCCATTGTCTTAGACATATTGTCTAAGAAAGTCGACGAATGACGCACAAAAGACCATTTTAGGCCAAAAAAAGCATATGAATAGCATCAAGTATTGCATTTAGCTGTTGTATATTTTAAAAGATTTAACTAAAGAAACGAGGGAATAAAGTAGTTCACTGCGGAGTTATTTCAGATGTCATTTGACAGATAATCAATGGAGACGGGACAGGTGACCCGACAGACTGGCACTCCTTTCTGCCTCTGCCAACGTAACATAACGAACACAGAAATAGCTTGACTGAGAAAATCAGCAGTGAACTCGAGAACACGGCGTCTTGTGTAGCTTCACACAAAAGGCTGTGCTGATTTCCACTAACGTGCCATTATATCTCGCCGACTGAAGCATTTTCAGCTTTGCTTATTTTGAGCTGCTAAAACCAACAGGTGGAGGTGATGAAAGGGACTCTGTCTAATAAGCTGTTAGGATTTTACACCTGGATGGTTCCTAAGCTTTTCTACAAACGCACTAAAATACAGAATTAAAGCGAGATATGCAAACGCAGGAGCCCCGCATAGGAGTGCACTGGTTGCTCTGCAAAAGTTCAAGTTGGCTAATTATGTGGTTGGAAACTTTGAAAAATCTTATTTATTATTGATCAAAACTACTTGACTCGAGACAGGCTAGATCTTTGAAGGCAAACTATGTAGAAATCGGCCATTTTTAAAGAACTTTATTTATTTAGCATCTTGTCATATTTTAGCTTATAATTTACACCCAAGACAGAGTGATGGCACCCAAAGGGAGGCAAAATTTACACTTTTTGTGGTGTAAAAAATAAGATAATGACTTTCTTCACCTTCAATGTGTCTCATCAGGATTTTATATGTCTGCTAGAGATCTGACAATTAAAGTGAATTTTATTTTGCAGCGTCACACAGTGAGAGTGAGCTTGACTCAAAATCCATAATGCAACCTGAAGACAACCAGACTGTGGAAAGCTTCAGGCAAGAACGTAGCTACATCCGACAGAAAATCTGTGAGTTTACCTGAAGAGGGTTACATGGGATGTCCTCGCAGTGTGAGGGATTTGGGTAAGTAGGTTGAGCAAATATCTCAACCTGAGATGTGGGATGCTGATAGACTTCCATCAAAGAAGACATTTTAACAAAACAAACCAATTTCTTATGAAAAAAAGGCACAAAAACCTGTTTTGGCAAGTGTTGAAACTCTTAAACTAAAGTGTTACTTCATCATAATAATGATGATGTGAAAGCTCCTCAAAATAATGGGATTGTTAGTTCCTCCCACTTGAATGTCTCTTTAAAATCTTTCTGGATTTGACCCCGCAAACAAAGTTATAGGGAGGGGAAGTTTGTGACCATAAATGTACAAAAATCATCAACTGCTTCTAAAACCTCCATCCATACAGTGTCTGTACCCTCTTCCTTGTAGGGTCATCACTGTGAAAACGTTCAAAACGCATCACGCATTTCCTCTCCACTTGTATTACGTTGCTTTTTGTGAACATGAAAAACATTTAGAGTTGCAAAGCCTTCGCCGAAAATAACTCCCTAAGCCCAGAGCGTGAATTGCAAACCCTTGTCTAAGCTCTTGGCTTTTCTACTTTAACTCATCTTTATCATCCTGAAACTCTTCAGTGTAATCCTCACACAGTGACCATTTATGCACAAACAAAGACTTAGCAGCTGCCTGCTCTGAGCAATTTTTAACCCTGCAGGGCGACCAGCTTGGGTAAAGTGGACATTTCAGGCTGGGGCCGTTTTGGAAGAGGCAGTGGCCTCATTAGAACAATATAGACGAATGAGAAAACTAGTGTTTTGGATAAATTAATCTGGTCTAAAATGGAGTTGTGAGCATGATTAGGACTCTTCAAATTTTGAGTGAGGGGCATTAAAGAGAATTAAAAAAGGATCCAGAAAGTTAAACATCAGCGACTAAGATAACATTTACTAGAGAAGATTTCCCATTTCCCATCACAGTATCATCATCAGTGTGTTCATCATTAACGCATCTTAATCTTTAACTTGTTTAAACAAGTGTATCCTAACCCCCTTGTCACCTCTCCCCCTGGCCTCTCTTGTTCTCTACGGAGGAAAAAGAACACTGTTTTTTTTCTTTTTGGCTTACAGCGAAACGACTTGACAAGTCTTGGACGAAGCGCCCCAAAAATCTGCAGCAGATACAGTCGTTGGCGAGTTCAGCCAAGACTGTTAGGTTTTTGACGTTCGTGACTCTCAGCGGCCATTTATCTATTTGCCTTGAGCCAAGACAAAAGAAAAAATTATGATAATAATAATAATAATAATAATAATAATAATAATAATAATAATAATAGCCTCTGCATATTTATGTCCCTGTCAGGATGATCGCTTCCACCAGTGCTAACGTTCATCCAATATACGGAGCAAACCCCGTGCACTTTGGATTAAAAATAATGCCCAAAATGGTGACACTCTAATCACCCTCAGCTGCACTCTGTAACTCTAAATCAAAGGTCAAAAAGTCAGTAAACACCAGGTCTGCCTAGCATCTGGCCGCTGACAGTCGGCATGTTTTAGCTGTTGGATTTCTCGTCCGAAGCCGTGTTTTCTCATCGTTTAGTCAGAAACACATGAAACTTTCCATCGTGAACCTTCGCCCCTTCACCCCCCCACCGATGGACCCAAACAGCTGCGCTCTTCAGGCAGCAGCGATATTAAAGTGCAAACTGGCTATTTATAGGGGCATAAAGATAAATTAACATGATGATCTCACTCTTTGAAAATGCACCGGCTTCTATAGAGAGTCTGAAGGGTGGAAAGAAGCTTCCTAATGGGACTGAGTGTGGACAATAGCCCCGCTTGTCCTCACATCTTCCGTGTTGTTTCCCCTGTTCAATAAAGCCTGTAGTATACAGCTCTGAAAAATACATCAACAGTCCATCTGTCACTTGCTATAATCCTCTTGTAAGTGACTGTGCTGGTATTTTGTTCTTCGATGTGCGCGGTGCTACTTCCACATTGCTGCTGCAGATTACTCTCACTTGTTCCCGAGGCAAATCTCTGTAAAATTGCACACTGCCGCTGAGGTGTTTCTGGACTTCGAAGCTGCTGTTTGGTACCACTCCTGACAAATGGAAACTCACGTACAACTCCGTCCCTGTTGAAGTCGTGTCCCAATCGGTTGGGGAGCTTCGGCCGCAGCTGTGGCATCACATCAGAGTCACAAAACCAGAGGTATCTCATTGGGCTGCGTCAGATCAGGTGTCCAACTGTGACTAACTGATTGGCCGATGAGTTATCGGGTATCCCAGAAGTTCTGTGGACATCTCGCTCTGTGGCAACCAGACTGTGTTTTGTCACTGCTGTGGATGCAGCCATGACACAGCAGTCGCCAACCGTGGATGTTTCCACTGCAAGTGAAACCTAAAAATATAAATACGCCTGGGCAATTCCATCCACTAATTTCCATTGTAGTTGTTTGGGGTATAATGTGAAAGACCAAAAGAAGATTGCTAAGAGCAAGGATAAGGGCACAAGATTTTCAATTTATTTTTTTATAAATTTAATCTGAAAATCTGCGGCGTACATTTGTAATCCCCTCTCAGTCCAGGTCAATACTTTCTAAAGCCAGCTTTTGTTGTGGTTGCAGCTACAAATCTTTAGGGCTTTAGACATCTAGTGTCCTTTTATTTTCTTGCAAACTCAATCAGATTAAGATGGAGAGCATCAATGAACCGAACAGTAAATTTTCAAATCTGCCCTCAGATGTTCAACTTGATTCATTTCACTACTTTGACTGGGCCATGTCATCGAAGCAATTCTTTTGCAGTTCTGGTCACAGGAGTCTCTAGTCTGTTGCAGCCTTGAACAGGTTTTCTTCCATTATTGGCATTTATTAACGCTGCGCTCCAGTTGGGAAATTCCGACTTCCCAGTCAAAAAAGAATCAACCGAATCTCCCTCCGAAGTCGGGTTTCCCACTGGGAAACTGGGAGCAACTCCGACTAGAGTCGACTTCGCATTTCAGCTTTTGCCGTTCCTTCCATCAACAACGGCGAGATGATGTGGTGGAAACGTGTTTATTTTACAAGACACACATGTAAGAGTGCGTCTGTAATCAGAGTTGCATGTAGCGCCTGCAACAATAAATGGAGCAAATTAAAGGGATGTTTGTGTATGAAAAGTAAAGCCCAAAATGATGTTTGTAAGAAATACAGCAAACAATGTTTATGGGCGTCACCATGTTGGAATCCTGACATCTTAATTAGAAAGCTGTTACCTCGGGTCTGACGTCAAACCCATTTTGGCTTCCAGCTTCCAAGGCAACTGGAATGCAGCATTAGCTCCATCCATTTTCTTCCCCACGCTTGCTGTGTTCCTGAATACACTTTTATGTGTTTTTACTTGGTAAAAGAGTCCTTCAGACCTTTTCCTTTCACTTTGTAATGGTCTGCTGCTGTCTGTCAGGTGACACCCCAATGAAATTCACTGAAGTTTGGGGTCCAACTGCTTTGGCAAGGCGCCGCACCGCGTATCCCTGTGGTCAGGGAACGTCACGCTGGCTAGCAACCTGTTCGATTGTGCTGTGGATCCAACAACTACCCCGTTACTTCGGGGTAGTTGTTGGATCTACAACAGAATCCAACAGGTCTCCCACACCGGAAAAACACACAAATATAAATACCCTCAGATAATTATAGTGTATGGAGCGTGAAGCATGTGTTGAGCTTATTGTCTCACAAAGATTTATGGGCTGTCTGCAGACAACAGGATGTTGGAAGAAGAAAAAAAGCATAATTTTAGGAAGCATAGAGCAGCTCTTAAAAATGTCTGTTTTCCTCCCAATTACACAAAATCCCACCCCTCCCTTCGCCTCTCTTCTCTTCTCTCTCCCCTCTCTCTCTGTGGGAGCCCCGACGCGTTTTTGTTGCCACCGTTAGGGGGCGGCATTGTTTGCATAAATGCAAGGCAACAGAAAGAATCGCACACACAAAGGGGGCACAGACATGGACATGATCAATTATGTGTCAAGCATTTCTTCCTCAGTGAATGAATGGCTCGGTGACTACAGGGCTACCGGCCGCCTATTGTCTATTGACGCTGGGAGACGAAGTTCTCATGCAGTTCATTATCCCCCAAAGAGGACAAACAGCGAGAGATCCAAAGAGGCCATTAATCATCATTCCCTTCAGAGAGGAGAAAAGAGGCAATCAAACTAACAGGTACTGTAACCCCTGCACCGCAAACTGTAAAGTTGCGTTTTATGAGCCAAAAAATAAAAAATCATAAACACATTTGCCTTTTTTTATGATGATGATGATCAAGGTCAGCACAATCATCGCCATTAAACAATATAATTGAGACGTTTATGACATAAGTAGCTCGTTTATGATCAATTCCCCTCTCTCATTTAAATGGGGCCAAAGTTTTTTTTTTTTTTTTTTACTCCAGTTGCCTATCCCAACTCGCTTCTGCTTTCAGTTTGACGAATAACTCCAAAGTCCGTTTCGGTTCGGGTCGATGGTTCCGGCCGAAGCGGCTGGTTGGGGGGTGAAAAGCGGGGGGTCAACCTAATAGTACCCTCCCACACCACCGCCACCATTCCGTAACCCATTTTCCTCCTCCTCCAGTCCACCCCTCCACGTCCCCATAAATGCCTTCGCTTCCTGCTTCCAACTTCGGACAGAGCGCCGTGATTGGCCACAACGCACGCTGTGGGCAGTCCCCGCCCGCCTTTGCCTGCCTGCGCCTCTCCGCTCGGCTCGAGTTACCAAGCCGAGCTCGGGCTGTTGCATATACACACACACACACACACACTCCACACACACATACATACATACAAGCGTTCACCGGAGTGTTTTCAAGGAGATGATTTTTTTTTTTTTTCTGGGGGGGTAAAACAGAAAAGGAAAGAAAAAAATGAACGCGGAAAGATGGGAATGTCGCCGAGCTGATTGAGATCTACTCCTCGACCCCCAACAGACGCAGGTCGGATCCATCCTCCTCTACACTTTCGGTCCAAAGAGCGGCGTGCATTTTTACGCACTGGGCATATCGCTCCGGGAAGGCGGACTGAGACTGCTCACAGCGCAATCCTCTCACGCTGAGAGCCGGGAGGGATATTTACAATAGAAACTCCCGATTCCTTTGCGGAGAAGAAGAGCAAAAAAAAAAAAAAAAAAAAAAAAAAAAAAAAAAAAAAAGGGGGGGGGGAAAAAAAAAACCTGGAAGAGGGGGGCCCTCCAAATTCTCG
>NW_015114236.1:109017-109674 GCF_001443285.1 Poecilia latipinna | reverse complement strand
GGGGGGGCAAAAAAAAGTTGGAAATTGCATCGAGGTGCTGCTAAATGTTGTCAATTATAAATATATATATATATATATTTTTTTTATAGAATTTTCTTTTTTTTAAATACATAATTTGCTTGGATATAATTACCAGTCCTGCACACTGGGAGGTGTGTGTTTATATATATTTACTCCACAGTGGGGGGAATTTCCCAAACACCAACAACCACAGCTCAAACAATATCCAGCACGCAGGCCTTCACTTTAATCACAATAATGGATAGTTGATTATAGTAATTTATGACAATATTACATGCAGCTTTTATTTTCAGACTCCAGTCTCCAAAAGTTGGGGAGTTTATCCTTAATTTCCTCGCACAGCCTTGTAATTGGTGTTATTTGCTAGAAAGAGGGGTTTGGGAGGGTGTGGGGGGGAGAGAGTCATGTAAACTGTTCTACGTGTGTCAAGGTGAAGTAGTCATCTCTCTCTCGCTCTGTTTTTATTTTTTGCTTTCTTTTTTCAACCACTCCATAAGCCTTCAAACAAGAGGGCCACCTCGTATTTAAGATCTCAGAGTTCTCCACTTCCCACAAAAAAAAAAAAAATCCAAGATGAGATTCACTTATCAGAGGCAAATGGTTAAAAAGAAAAAAAAAAAGAAAAAAAAAAAGAAA
>NW_015114236.1:100477-105381 GCF_001443285.1 Poecilia latipinna | reverse complement strand
GTATATATATATATATATATATATATATATATATATATATATATATATATATATATACATACATACATACACTGTATATACACACTAGATGTACTGAGGTGTATTGAGATTTTAAGACGTCACCGATTCCAACTTGAGCTTTCTCATAAGCTGAAGTTCTCCCTCGTATCCAGAAGAGCTGCGTTGTTGCACCAGGCCCTCAGGGCTCTTCCCGCTTCTTGATAAAACGTCAGAATTCAGATGGTTACCTAGACGATTTATTTGCCGATTGGTATTTCGTGATCCATACTACAATTAGGGATTGAACTGGACCGTTGGTGAACTGATCTCAATCTAACGGCATGCTCTGGATCGCATTGGAGTGAACTGGATTTGGATCTGAATTCTGTGTAGCTGGATGTGACTTGAAAAGCGAACAAAGGTAACATTTTTGTGGAATTTGGCGCTGTACAGATAAGTTGAGCTTTAATCTGCATTTGTAGAATTTGCGTACCTTTCAAAAGCCGTCCAGCGTGAATTCAAGGGATTTCCAAGTGGTTTAAAGTAGCAGTTTGCCAAATTTTTAGCGCCAACTTGGAACAAGTTTGTATCGGACGGATGCTTTCGGAAATGCTTGGAGGTTTGCCTCAGGAGTTCAACTAAATATCCAAAATATTTATCCTGCTTGTTTTCAGTTGGAAGAGTTATTATCTTGCAGTTAGAAAGTTGTGGGTTCAATCCTGACTTTCTCATGTTGATGCTTCTGTTGGAAAGATTCTTCACTCTTAACCAATCTGCAGATGAAAATTTAAAAAAAAAATTAAAAATCATGGAAAAAAAAAAATCAATATATTGTCTGTCTGTGCTGCGATTTTAGCGATTTAGGAATATACTCAGCTAAGTTGGGGTCACGAGTCTTAACTCTGTTACATTGTGAGCCTGAGGCTAAACCAGTTTGCATGCATGCAGTTTAAAAATCCTTTTTAATGAGAGGTCAGAGAGAGAGAGAGAGAGAAAGAGTCTGGCCCTGAGGAGCACGGAGCCCACCTGTTGCTACCTACTGCCTGTCAGCTGGCCAATAGGAAGGTACGAGACTCCCGTGGAGACAGACAGACAGATAGACCAGACTCGCTGGAAGTACTCCTAGTCACGAAAGGTTCTGAAAATCATACTAGGGAAAATAATGGCGTGACGAGTAAAATGTGATTTGTGGAAAAATGAAACTAGAATTAAAAAGGAGAAGAAGAAAAAAAGATTTCATTGAGGCCAAGGTTTACTCAGCCGGCTTTGAAGGAGTCATTTTTCACTCTTGCTGTAACAGTGTCTTGTGGCTTATTTCTTTTCTTTTCTCATTATTAATTCGTCAGCAAAAAAAAAAGGCACTTTATTTGTTGAGGCATGAAAAGTTGTTTAACTTAATTTAAGTTCAGTAAATTTCATTTAAAATTGGAATTTTCTATCAGGAAATGGAGCAGCCTGGGGTCACCAAGTGTTGTTTAAAAAATAGTGCAGTTTTGGGTTGTTTTGTAAGTTTTCAGTCAAATGTAAAGCAAAGGACGTGTTCAACACGAGCCGATCCAATCAGGTCCGGACCTTCAGACATGAAGAACCGCTGCTCTGTGAAAATCGCTCAAAGGGGGAAAAATTTCTGCACATTAAGCTTTTATTTGAAAACTGCTCATAATTTAGTGGGTGTTTCTTTCTGTTTTTCATAAATCTATGCATCTAAATGAAAGTAATCATTAAACAGTACGACTTTAATGATATGCTTAATTTGCATCCGCATGAATAATTGTTGTCTTGTATGTTTCAAATCAAAGCGTTTTGATCTTCTTTTTTTTTTTTTTTTGAATTGTTGCGTATTTGGAATAAAACTAATTATAGGATAGAAAATGTCAGGGTAGCCCATGCCTGTAACAGACACACACACACACACACACACACACACACACACACACACACACACACACACACACACACACACACACACACACACGCGCGCGCTGCCACAAACTTTTAATAAAAAAAAATAGAAAAAGAAAGAGAGGAGACATTTATTGATTGATGATGTCACCTGGAGAAAATGTCTCCGAAGGTTACCACGCTGCTTTGAGGAGGATATTGAAGATCATTTCTCCATCTGTTCTCTCTCTCTCTCTCTCTGCTCCTTGTAAAAATCCCCCAACGCCGGCTGAATATTTCATAAAGTTCACAGTGGAACAATAATGCACTCTGCAAAGTGTTCTCTCAAGCTAATTATCCTGCTGCTCTCCGCTCAGAAAACAATAGACAATTATCCTCCTCTCTCTCTCTCTCTCTCTCTCTCTCTTCCTCTCTCTCTCTGTGTGTGTGTGTGTGTGTGTGTTTGCTTGGAGTACGTTACAATAACAACAACACAAAAAAAGACAAACCTGTTTTCCTTGTGAAACGTATCCATCAGCTAGACGCCGCGAGAAGGCAATAAAGGAGCGGGATACATGCGCCGCAATCAGCATCAGTCTTCCCTGCTTTGCTGCTGCAAACTCCCCCGTCTCCTCTGCTTGTGTTGCACTGTGGTGATGGCAGGAGGAGAACACCTATAGAAACGTACAGCGCGCCGCGCTATCTGGTGACTTACCCAGATTTACGACGCCTCACTTCCTGTTCCTGCTTTGGGGAGCTCTGCTGCCTCAGCTAATAAATTAACTTAGCCCCTCTGCATGTGCGCTGTGCCACATGCATGCACAGTCTAACAATGCCAGCGCTTCCCTGCAGGCCTTGAGTTATGAGGCAAAGTATTGGGAAGCAGTAGGAGCAGGTTCGGGCCACTGGGGTGTGTGCATACATATATATATTTGTGTGTGTGTGTGATTCTTTTTCACATGTGCATCTCCTTTATGGATTTTCATGTGAGGATGCAATCACTCCGGCTTCAGCAGCAGCATCAGCAGCAGCATTATCAATGAGTGGGGCTTGCTTAATTGATTTTCCTCCCAGCATGCTTGAATAGGCAACATATATCTTTGCCGTGGCGCTGCTGACTTGAAAGAAAAACATAAGAAGAAGTAACGTTGTGGACTTTTTTTTTTTGTTTGTTTGTTTGGCTGCAAGATGCATGAGACTTTTTCCATATTTAATTTGACTTTGGATGAGTGACTAGAGGAGTGGGGGAGGGAGGGGGCCAAGCAGGCGTGGAGAAGAAGACTGGATGTGTCAACTTTCCCAAGCCGGTAAAAGAAGCGCCCCCAACATTTGATCGGAACAAATCGGATTAGCTCTCATTTAGCTGAGTGGGATTACCCCAGAAAATGTCACTTTGTTATGACTAATCACGTCCCATCCGTTTGGGTCGGAGCCCTCTGCGAGCGACGACGTAAACACACACGCACACACACTGACTCTCTCTCTCTCTCTCTATCTCGGCGTCCTCAGGAATGTCACAGTGATGCCAATTTAACAATAATCTGACAAGGTCACAGAGAGGGTCTTCTGCGCAGTCCTCTAACCCTCCTCGGCTAATATTTACCTCATGACCCCTCGGGTGCCTCGGCCTGTCGGCGGCAGATCAGCAGACAGTGAACAAGGAGGCGACACACCTCTCCAGTTTTTTCTTTTAACAAAAAGAAGCCTCCTCCTCTACCTTTGACCTCCTCACACGTCTGTAAAACCCGGGAACGGTTTGCAGGCACTTTTCGGTTTCAAGGCCTCGCAGAGGAACGAAAAGTAGCGAGTAGACGGACGCGTTTTGGCGTTGGGTTTCTTCCCCCTTCTCCACTGTGTGTGTGTTTGCTGTTGACCTCATCTGGTGCATCAGTTGCTTTTTTTTTTTTTTTTTGCTTTTGCTCAAGTGGCTTGGAGATTAAGCTGAACTTGATTGGTGCTCTGATATTTATCAAGCCCTGTTTACTTTTCTTTTTTACTCCTCCAAACCAGAAAAAATAACATTGTGTCATTTCTTGGGTGATGTGGCTGCAAGTTTACTGCTGGAGTAGTTCAGCTGTAATTAGTCTTTGTTAGTTTTGTTTCGTTATTAGTTTTTTCCTCCCCGTAAATAGAATAATTGCTGTCATTATGGCATTATTCTTGCTTTGGATGTATAAAAACAGAATGAGTTTCTGCCTTATCTTTGTTGTCAAAAGCAAATATTTAAAGATTTCTTTGGTGACACCATTTTATTGTAGCAGTGATTTCAGCAGCAGGTCTTAAAACAACAGTAGGAAAGCGAGAAACCGACTCAACCTGTTGAGCGAGAGAGCCGGGACGAAACTTTGGGGACTGGATGGAAAAACAGGATTTTTTTTTTTTTTCCGGGGTGACACTGCACTCCATTTTTCCCTCCCTGATTCCTCCTTGCCGAAACTCACCTTCCCCGTCTCTGCCTTCCAGAGTGGCCTCCCACTCCCCCTCACCCTACACCCAACCCTCCTTCAGACTCCTATCATGTTTCCCCTCTGATAGAGATCTCATTACACACAGAGAGGACTTAGAGCCCGAGCCCCAGTCAGAGAGGAGCAGGGACGCTCCGACCAATAAGAAATACCTCAGCAAAGCAACTGGCCCTTGGCCCTGTAAATGCGCCCTGTGTCTCGGTGGAAGGGAGGACAGCTGCGTTTGCCCTCCTTTGTGTGTGTTGCGCTCCTGCGCCGCCGACGTGACTGTTGTTTCAGCGGTGTGTAACGACAGATTCTTCATTTGGTTTATCTACACGAGGCACCTGGCCCCTCAGAAAAGCACTGGGTGCCGGGTGTGTGTGTGTGTGTGTGTGTGTGTGTGAGTGTGTGTGTGTGCGCGTGTGTGTGTGTTAGGGTTATTTTAGTGGAGGGGGGGGAATGCAGCCTTTTCTTTTAGCATGTTTTTTTTTTTCGTTTTTTTTTTTTTTTTTTTTTTTTTTTTCTGTTCCAACCAAAAGGACCCCTTTTTTTCCCTTGGGGTTTTTGGTTCGCGGG
>NW_015114236.1:76760-97322 GCF_001443285.1 Poecilia latipinna | reverse complement strand
TGGGGGGGGGGGGGGGAATCCTGAATTTTTATTCTAAATTTTTTTTTTTTTTGTTTTTTTTTTTTTTTTTTTTCTTTCTCAGTTCCAACCAGATGGACTCACTTTATCCACTGGTGGTTTTGGCTGCCTGGTCGCTGAAAGCTGATCATTCTGTTTTTTGTGTGTCGCTGATGCATTCATTTCTTTATATTCAAGCAGTGGTGCACATGAAACCAAGCTGCATTCCCCAGAAATGGGGCGAGTGGGATTGGCAGCTGATTTTTTTTTTTTCTGTGGGGGGAGGGTGGGTAAAGGTGGGGGTTATCTTTCATGCTTGTATGATTTTTTTTTTCTCTCTCTCTAATGGTTCTCATGACTCACCACAGTTGCAGTTGTTATTCTTTCGGGACGTATTACAGCGAGAACACCTAAATGCAATGAATCATGTGGAAAAATGTGGCGTGCTCTGTCAGGATTGTTCTTTCAGTTGGACGTAAGGACTCAAGTTCATTTCGGTCTATTAATATCCGCAGCACTGATGAAAAGTTCCTGTTTTCACGTCACGGTTCTTCTCACATACTTTGAGGTACTTTTTAATTCGACCTGGAACGTCTCGTCGGGGTTTGACACGAGCTCGTTACCGGTGTTGCAAGAAGTTAGACGATTTCAAAACTTCTGAAACTTTCTGTCGTCCCTGCAGCTCATTGTTGTTGTTAACGAGATAATTCTTAATGAGTAATTTGAGTGTTCTGCATTCGACATGAAGTAGCTACCCCTATTGTTGCTGCACACTGTCAGTCAGCTGGCTACTACACTTATCCCAAATCTACTAGAATGACAAATTTGGCTTTTTCAATATATTTCTAATTATTAAGAACTCAGAGATTCATGTCTGTATGTACTTATGTATTAAAATTAAAACAATAAATACAAAGTATAGCAGAGAAAGCATCATCATAACCACAAGAAGCAACACAGTGTTTTACCGGAGGTAGGAGCAATTGTTGCTTTCCTGTTTTAAATACAAACCGCTAGAATATGTCATATTTTTCATTTTAACTCTTTGTTTAAATGAGATCATGCAGTGTAACTTTCATACAATGACAGTGTAATACCAGCACCTACTCAAGAAATGTCTCTTTTGCCAATAAAAATTATGTATCTGGAAATAGACTGGGAAAATACAAGATTAGACACGTAAAGACTTAAGAAAGAAATACACAAGACTAAAACAGAACAAAATTGTAAAATGTACATTTTTGACACTATTCTGTTAAAACTGTTAAATATTTTTACATTATCCAGTGAGATTAATAAATCCAAATTAAGTATGTTCTGTTATGTTATTCCATTTATAAGGTGCATGTGTTTGAAAAAATAGTTCTTAATTTCTTAAAGTTATTTTTAAATCAGTTGAAGTGCCAATCTTACCTAAAGAACTTGCTTTTTAACATATTTGTGTCATCTGCAGAGAAGTGAGCAACATCTGGATCTATAATTGCAAAAAGAAAAGGTAACACTTTATTTGAAGGGGGTTGAATAAGACTGACATGACACTGTCATAAACACCTGTCATGAACATGAATAAGCCTTCATGAATATTTATGACTGTTGTCATAAAGCGTCATTTGGTAAATTATGACACTTTTAATACAAAGTTGACATTATTCAAAATGTCTTTGTTACGACAACTTGACATTAACCAAGAAATCATTACTGATATAAATTTGTTATAAAAGTATTACTGATTGCACTTTAAAAATTAGGTAACTTTATGTTATTAAAGGTAAAGTTTAAACAGTAATGATTTCCTGGTTAATGTCATGTTGTCATAACAAAGACATTTTGAATAATGTCAACTTTGTATTAAAAGTGTCATAATTTACCGAATGACACTTTATGACAACAGTCATAAATATTCATGAAGGCTTATTCATGTTCATGACATGACACTGTCATGTTTATGACAGTCTTATTCACCCGCCTTCAAATAAAGTGTTACCAAACAAATTTTTTTAACTTGGCCTAAGAGTAAAGCTCATCCCTGTGTCATCTGCATGGAAGTAAACCAAAGCTGAATCTAGATTTATCCAGGTCATTCCTGTGGCTTTGAGTCAGTACTTTATCTTGATTGAAACACTTGGACGTTGAGTAAAGAGGATGCATGTCTATAAATAACTGTGTTGTCTGCAAAGATGTGAACTCTGGCTTATCTGTCATTTGACATTGGGCGTTAATTTGACCTGAATCTAGACATACACGATGAGTCTTTTTTTTCATTATGTAGCAATTTCAGCTCGTCTTAAAGAGACTAACAAATTTCCCAGTGTACAAACACGTCTATCATCTACACAGAAGTGAACTGTAGGTAGTTCTGGACATATGCGAAGAGTATTTTTATGCTAGAAAAAAAAACAGGAAATTGCTTCTGAAATCGACCCTTGAGAAAAGAAACAACTTTACCTCTAAAACTTCATACTTGAGTTCTCTTTAAGCACATGCCGGATCCTTCCAGTTAAGTTGTTTAACAACCAATTTATTACAAAGTCAGCGAAGCCTAAGTAATCCCAGTAGAGCTATTGTTGCAATACTCAAGCTGTCAGTGGGTGGAATGATGTAAAGATCACACACACACAAGAAAAATCACTGTTTATAAAAATAATATTTCCGCATAGTTCATCCTTACATTGCCCAGCCCTAATCATGTCACTTTGTCGCTGATAAATGATTATATATTGTGGCTCTTGAACAAACACTCTGGCTGTCCAAACTCTGAGTGTCTTTAGAATTACCTCACTGTACTCTCTCATTAAGGCGTGACAGTTCATGAGATTAGCCTGTGTGTGTGTGTGTGTGTGTGTGTGTATGTTTGTGTGGGTGTGGTGAGTCACCCAAAGCTATGACAAACAGTGCGATGCCAAGCTTATTACACAGCCGCAATTCTTTAAGAGTGAAATCCGCATTAATTTACGACGGAGGAGTGCCAAAACAGTTGCACATTATTGGATTTGCGGTCTCAGTCTTGTGCAGTTTGCTGCAAGTTTAATTGGATGTTAAATAAATTGCACATAAACATGAAAATTGTTGAGCTTTCGCCTTAGTTTTGCTCTTCACACGGCAATTGTTGGCTCGTGTGAAAGGGCAAGTTTGAGCTTATAGAAGTGAGTGAGTGCTTTAAGTGCGTGCGGTTGTCCCATTGTTCTTTGTCCAGCCACAGCGGAGCATTAAGGAAGTGCTAGGAGCGTGCCAGTGTGCCCCTGTGAAAGTGTTGAGGGCCTGAGTGGTGGATGAGTGTGGAGCTGCTGAACGGTGGCCGACTTGCAGGCAGTTAGCGACCCGGCTTTATTAGACGGAGGGCCCCGGCTGGCAGCGGCCGGGAAGTTCCCATCGACTCCAGCTCTGCCAAGCAGAGAGACACAGCCACTAGGGCTGGAAACCTTCCCTTGGGATTTCTGCTGCCTGCCTAGCCGCTTCGGCTGCGCGTTTTGCTGAATCAAGAAAAAAAAAGGGGAAAAAAAAAATCAAGGGATGCAGAGTTACAGGAAGTGGAGGAAAAAAAAAGTTGAATGGGCAAAGTCTGCCTTTTGTTTGCCGTCTTAGGTCTTTTACATAAGAGCAGTTCATAATAAGGGGATTAAAACGAAGAGGAAAGGAAGCTAATGTAGAGCGTTGAAACTCAGCCTTGGGCTCAACCACACATCCTTTCAGTCCAGCATGGAGCTCCTAGATTACTTCCATGTGTCAGTGCGAGGGAGACAGAGAGGGAGAAAAGAAGAAAGGAGGACAGGCAGGGAGAAGTTGAGCGACTGAAAAGCGAGCAGACCGGGATTGGTGGAGATCAGCGGCGGCGTTGGACAGTGGAACGGATCTGTGTGACAGCCATCTCTAAAACCATTACCCCGACAGCTCAGACTCGGGGAACTCGTAACCTCCTCCTCCAGTCTGACCTCGGAGACTTAACTCTTTCTCACAGAACCCCTCTGTGTGCGGAGGAGGCAGGCCTCCTCAGATGCCAGTCCCAAACAGCGGGCAGGCCACTTTAAAGGCCAGCTGCACTACAACAACTTTCAAGACGTCAGGAGTTGTCACTGGTATACAAGCAACCTGGGATCTGTTTCCCTCCAGTTTGTGGCACTCCAAAGACTTTCATGGAAAGGTTTGAATTAAGTGTGCCAGGACTTTGTGGGAAGGACTGACGGATTCCAACAACTAATGGCAAAAAGATGTGTGGGACGGGGCAGGAAGTGCATGTTTATTAACAAATAAAATTGGAGAAAGCATTGAGGTGGGAATATAAATCACGACGCAGACGTGAAAACTTACAGCTCTGTTACTTTAATATAGCTGCTTTAAAAAAAACAGAACGATAAGATGAAAACGGAATAATTCAAATTTTCTGTTTTGTGCCGATATTTGCAGAAGTTAAAACTAAACTTACGTATAGGGCTTGACATTTTATTTTCAGAATTATTAGAAATGTAGGAAGCTATTTTATCACTTTAAGACATTTACCAGCTGATTTTAACTGTAGATATGAAAGTAATTTGTAAAAAAAAAAAAAAAAAAAAAAAAAAATTTAACTAGCTAAATAATTAAGTATTTAAATAATTAGCTAGCTAATTAATTTGCTCTTAGCTAGCTAGCTAATTAGTTAGCTAGCTAACTTATTAACTAACTAACTTGCTATACAAAACATAGGTAACATAAGAATGAATTAAAAGCTTATTTTATCATCATATTTTATTATGTTATATTATTAAGTAACATTTTACATATTCCTGTTTTTTGTTTTTTACCTGTGGCTTTCCAATTGAAACCAAAGGGTGCCTTACTTACACAATGGATGATATTTTTTTCTTTCTTTCCGAGAAGAGGCTGGATGAAGTATGACCACACCAAAGCAGCTCTGAACATATCATTAATGATCATCATGGAACCCTTTGTTCAGTGTTATGAGTACACTAATGGAGTGACGGGGTAATTGAATCGAGTGGTAGGATAATAGAATGATAGAATGATAAAGTAATGGAATAGCGTGGCAGCAGCCAGCTCTTCCCAAGGGATGCCCCCAGTAAGTGTGTCAGCATGGCAGATGGGCGGTCTGCAAGGTACCCCTCCTCCCCTCTCCCCACATCCCCCACGTTAATTATAAAGCATCATAATCCATCTATGGCATACAGAGCCAGGACATGGAGACTATTAGGGAGAGTGTGGAAATGGCACGGCGTATAATCCTCGAGTCTTTGCCACTGTTAGACTTCCAAGGCATGAAATATAAATCATCCATTTCTCCATAATAGAATGTTTCTCGTGGCGCTCGGGGAATACTTTCTTGTTCTCTGTCTGTTCGTGCCGGTCTCCGCGAGTGTGTGTGTGTGTGTGTCCCAAATTTCCTGATGCTAACTGGAAGTTTTGTTTTTTCTTTCGCCCCCCTCCAAACTTCACTTATTTCCCACCATGCCCACAGGCAAGACAGACAGTCCCAAAGAAAAGCATTTCAGCTTGTGTGAGGGTATATATGCGTGTGTGTGTGTGCAAATTCGTGCCTTTTTTAACCCATTCTGCCAAGCCTTAGCTCAGCCTTTTCTAAGCAAACTCCCAGCGTGATCTTGGTCCCCCCCTTGTGCTGCTGAGAGAAGCCAGAATAAAAGGCCCTGTGGGACTCCCGCTGCTCCCAGGCCTGGTCCACGGCCACTCCGCCCCGCAAAGGCCCGGGCCTGGGATTTGGTCCGCGCCGGGGCCCCGTGTGGCAGCTGTGACTGACGCTTCAATCGCCTCTCCCTGGGATGTCCCGGCGCAAACCCCACATTCTCTTTCACACCTCGGAAACGGGTGAGTGAGGGTTGGTGGGGGGGTGGAGACAATTACACACATATTCAGCAACCTCTCCCGCTCCCCCCCCGTCTTATGTCCACAATCCTGCAACTCTGATGTATGGCCATTTACCAGAGCTATAAAAAACCATTTGCAAAGTTTCTTGTGTTTCGGACAACTTGCAAATTAGCTTAGTCGTCTGGACAGCCCGTCTGGAATTCCATTATGCATCTGAAGTTGCTCTTGTTTATTTAATGTCTTCCAAGTCGTCCCGTCTCTAAGTAAACACCATAACTTTGCTATTTCCTTTGAATTTCCCCTGATATTTGGAACATGTAAGTGTGTGTGTGTGTGTGGGGGGGGGGGAGAGATTGGCGCTATAAAGTGGAGTTAATGCTATCATGTATAGATTGTCTGCAAATTGAGTTTGTTTCTGGGCTATTGGAGCAGGGACTCGTAAGCCAGCGGGACTTAAGTCTCTTAATTGAATTATTTTGATTGCTGACTTGATGGATGGAGTCATATGTGGAGCGTTTGCCGTGAGTTTTTTTTTTTTCTTTTTTTTTGTGTGTCTTTTATTGTCTGACTGATTCTTCTTCCAATAGAGACGTACCAGACAGATACAATAGGAACCTGTAATCAATCACAATTGCAAACCTGAGCTTTTTTCTTTTTTCTTTTTTTTCCTCGTCGGGAGAGAAATCTGCTCGCCATCAGGTCCCAGTTCCACAAGCCGTCCAGACAATGCAAAAGCAACAATGACATCAGATAGTATGGCACCCCTAATTCTAATCTTCCCATAATGCAATGCTAAACCCCGCAGAGACCCATGGTAAGAGAGAAAGGCGTTTTTTTTTTTTTTAAATGCCCCTACTGCTGCTCCTCCTCCCATGGCCTCTGGCGCTATATACGTGTGTGTGTGTGTGTGTGTGTGTGTGTGTGTGTGTGTTCGTGTATGTTTGGAAGAGAAAAAGAATTCAAGAGTGAATGGAGATGTCACTGTCAGACTCTTGCCTCTGCATGAGCCCGCTCCAGAAAGGCCCACATTGACGGCTTGTGTGTGCAGGAGCCCGTCAGGGGGTCCGCCGCTTCCCCTTCACGCCGCGTTCCTACCGCCGGGATCGGAGCTCGCTGGGACGCGGGTCTATATTTCATCCTTTTTCATATGATGGGCAGCCTCCCCCTCCACCCCCCGTTTCATCTCCCTCGCACACATGTTCCCCATTAGGTGCGCGTTTATTCTCCCACATGATGTGCTCGGCCGTGGAAGCCTCTCATCTTCCCCGATATTGGAAAAAGCGGCGAAAGGGGGCTGCTAAAGCAAACACAATATCCGAAGGAAAAAAAAAAAAAAAAAAAAACCTCTCGGCTCGCTTTATGAACTATGGAGAGAATAAGAGTGAGGGCCCCGCGTCGGCTTGATTTAATGAGTATCCGAGGGTGGGTTTCTCCCTCTCCGGTCCCTGCAGTGTAATCTGTCGCTCTGTGATGTTTTAGCCCGCTAATCGTAATGTGCGGTGCTCCTTCCACTTTCTCCTATCTCATCTCCAGCATTCACCCGCGCGCTGAAAAACTTCAACTGCTTTTAGCTATTCTCATCTGTCTTTCAAGTCCCCCCACTGTGAAACATGACAGGCCCGAACCTCCAACACATCACTCCTCTCTTCTCCTTCTCCTGTCTGCGAAGATGAAAGCTTTTCTTTGCAGACAAACCTCAGCGAATCCGTTTCCTTCTGCGCGCCGAGCACAGGCCAGGCGTCCCCGCTCTTAAGGAGCTCTGTTTGCTGCGTTTTACTGATTTATTTATATACCCCTGATTGTAGCACCTCTTGCCTGTCAAGAATCTCAAGTCTGAGCCCTGCCTGTGCATTATGCAGGGCTGATTCAGATTTCAAATATACATGAACGTATTTATCATGGAGAAGAGCCCCCCCCCCCCCTCCCCTTTTATTTTTACTTTTTTACATCTGGGGTCGACTCTCATTCATCTTTGCTTTTTTCCTGTCCTGGAATGGAGTGGCGTGATTCTTGCCATCAAATGGAGCTGCTAGTGCGCCTCTCCCACAATGGAAGGGAAATGATTTGGCTCCTACAGGAGGGGTCTGGGGCGGTGGGCAGTCGCTTCAAAGCAGCGTGCCTAGCTGAGGCTTTAACCCGCCATCTCTCCGCATTAGATCTGCGTCCTGTGATGAGCCTTTGAAGGGTGTGAGCTGCTCCGGCCGGGGGATTTCGGGGGCCTTGCCCGGGTTTGGGGTTTAAAAAAAAAAAAAAAAAAAAAAAAAATAGGCCTCACTATTTGGTGGCAACTCTGGGATGGCATCAGTGTCAGCGAAGTGAGCCGATGTAAACGTGTTGGACCAAAAGTGGCAACGGTGATGAGGGCAGCAGCTGGGACGTCTACACACACACACACACACACACACACACACTCACGGAAGCAGAAGTTATTATGGATGCGTGTTGTGCAACAACTCAGGAGTCAGCTGTGGTCTGCTTGTGCCGATTATGGTTTGAGTGTGTGTTTGCAGATGGCTGCAATAACGATCGGATAGCCCTCGTAATGGAGATAGCCCAGTTTGTAATGGCTTCCTAAAACAACACGTGGAGCGTCTTTTACGAGGCCGCAGCCCGGCCCGGTTACGGCGGACCAGAGAGAGAACAGCATCGCACCAGACGAGCTATTTATTAGCACACGCTTCATACAGCCTGCATCTCGCACGGCTCCTGCCTGTTAAAGGCGGGCCGTTATCGGAACAGACAGAGACTCCCGCCGCACCAGTTAGGCCGTCCTCCCCTTTCTACGTTCACTGTTAATGAGCCTAATGATGTGTGTCTCTCTGATTGCATCAGTCAATATGTTGTTCAGTATGGGTTTTAGGGATTCACTGACAACTTAAGCATGTCTGCCTGGATAAGATCTTCTGTTCAGGGAGGAGGAGGGAGGGGAAGAAAAGAAAGAGCTACTAATTTGTCTTGGATTTGATGGGACATGTGTAGCTGTCTTTTACAATCATGAGCTAGGATTGTAAGCAGAGAATAGACTTGTCAGTCACATTTTCTGATAAGAAGCTGCTTTTAAGGCACAGAAGGCAGCTGCGTATTAAAATCACTGTGCCCTACTTATGGCAGTGAGTTATCTCGTTCCATGCGCATTGCTGTCTCCTTCATTCTTCATAGCGTTTTAGTTTTTCTTGTGAGAGCTTCATATAGAAATTAGCTCCGGTTCAAGCATCAGTTGGTTTTGATTGGAGATGCACCAATTGGGGATTTCCTGACTGATATTCATTTCCCTTTCTCATTTACTGAAAAATGTGCCTCAAAGTACATTGGCTTGGATTTCCTTGTTTTAATGTGTAGGGTTTAGGATTTGACCTGCCAGTGATGAGTTATAGTCAATGAAGGGAATTTTGGCTAATTCTGATCAGTGTCTGACTGATTAATCTCCAGCTATGATAATATGGACATTTTTCTACCACTTTTATCTTATATATTTATACATAACTTTTCATGCATTTTCACCTTTGTTAGTGTAGTCCAGTGTCTCTGCAATGGCTAATATAGGGTTTTCTTAGCCTAATAACTAAGTCAAAATACCATGCTATGTATGCAACAACTTAAAAAAACATAATGTTTTAACTAGTAATTATTCTGTGATAGTTATCATAGTAATGTTATTCATGTTTAATGTTGTTTTTATGTTAATACATAAACTAAAGCAACATTTTGACAACCGTCCTCTAAATTTGGTAGTAGTTGTTAAGTGCTTTGTTTACAGAATGTTGTACATTTTTGCCATTTTCTCCATTGTGAATATAACAAGGTAACAACCAGCTCTTGTGATTCATTTCATTCATTTATATATGTTTTTTTTTGTGTGTTTTCAGCCAGAAATACGAGAAGTTGCTAAATTTGGAGTGCGCCTAGCAACTCTCAATCCATTACCCAGCCTTCTCATTTGTAAAACATAGGGAAGGTTGCCTGTGAAATCTGTTAATACATATTTTTGATGGTTTGGATGACATTCAATCAGTGGGACACGGTACTATTTATATATGTGGTAGCGTTTTCCTTTTCTGTTTTAAAGAAAACCCACTGCCATTGTCTTGTAGTGCAACGATTAGCAAATCCCACTGGTTTTCTCTCGTACAACTATAACACGCTCCGCTCAGGTGTAGCATCTTTTCCAGATTCAGACTCTGACTTCAGATACAAATCAAACACACCATTAATGATTCGGTTTATCTGCTCAGGTGGCTAGTCTGAAGGCTAGAGACTTGTAGCTTACCGGCGGCTGTAGTAAGAGGTAGCGGTTCCCTTAACATGGCGGTCTGTGTCTTTTACCATCAGAAATATTGTCAAGCAGCTGGATGTCGTTTTCTTATAAGTGAGGGAAAAGTGTGGTAGCTTTTCTTCGGCTACCTAACCAGGCTGAGGAAATTTTTTTAAGGTCAAACCTTGTAGTTGTTTGCTAAGAGTCTACTTCCTCTTCTGCTATAAAGTCTTTCAGACTTGATCTGCGGCTGCACATACTGTTTAAAGTAGAAGCTGCAGTCAATGCTGTGCACCTCAAACTGAGGCGTAAAAGGGACAAAGGGACATAACTCTGTGAAGAAATCTGGCACATGAAGGTGCAGCTATGGTTTTGCCATATCCCACATATGGCTAGAGAATACTCTGGTCACTCCCTGTGCTTTCTCTGGAATCTTATTAAAAGTACGGTATTTTTAAGGGTTTGGAAATTGTACCTTTTTAAAACCATGGTATACTTTGCCAGTAACCAGCCTATCCCTTGTTTGAACTCCTCACTTTTTTTGGTGCTAATGTTAGTTTTATTCTTTTGTGGAATAAAAAAAAAAAGACCCAGAGCCCTTTGACACTGATAAAAGCCATTTCTTTTATAAGCCACACAGCTTTTGATTGATCTGTCCCATGGTCTTGATCCTTGCGCTTGGCTGATTAAACCTATCCATCAGCCTCTCTTATCAGCGCCCTAACAGATCGACTGCAGGACACTGAACTAAACCCCCCTGCATTGTTGCAACACAGAAAAAGTCAAAGGGTAAGGACAGGGAGGGGAGAGGTTTACCAGAGCTCCTCTCTTCAAGGCCCTGAGAACAAAGCAAAAAAAAAAAAATCCCCACTTTGTTATTCTAAAGTAATAGCCCTGGTACAGAAATAAGACTTTGGAGATAGCCATCCATCATGCTATTGTCATGAATGTACCACATGCGCACGAGCACCCGCACTTCTCCACTGTGTGTATTGCAGTAACCTCTAGAAATAAGGTCGAGCTGCAGCATTGCAGATTGTGACGAGTGCTTCTGTCCTGGAGAGAAATCATAAAGTAATGCTTCCTGTCTGGACAGTGTTGGGCCCGCACCACTGATGTGACCCTGCTCCCGGTCATGGCTCACGCACAGACATCATCCAGATAATGACGTCCCTTTCACTGACAGGCTGTCATTCACATGCCTGCACAAGCAACCAGCACACACACACACACACACACACACGCGTACATGCACTCGTGTGCGCACGGATCACCTAAACACAAGTGCGGCTATAACTCGAAAACGAGGGCAGACGAGCATGCTCACCGTTATGAATCACCAGATTGATTTGCAAGTCAAATTTCTGTGTTTTCTTTTTTTTTTTTTTTTTCATAAAATGCGTCTGTTATTTTTCCTGGAGAAATTTGAGACGCTCATCTTCCGGGTGACTTCTAAAAGCGAGTGCATCAAGGCTACTAAAACGTGGATGATTGCGCGTCGCTTTTGCTCTCGTTTATCTGCGTGCATCCATTACCGTCAGGCTGTCAAGTGAATGAAACCAGCAAACAGATGGGCTTTTCAGGTTCACATATGTTTGATTTCTGTGGAAAGTTTGTTAAACACCACACCTCCGTTATCTTCACGCTCAGGCTAAGGCTCGGGGAATCAACTTTTTGCTCAATTTAAACATGAACACAAACATGCTTGTGGGATGATGGTATCGCTTTTTTATTTTTATTTTTTCCAGGCTGGTTCAGAAGCTCTTTCTCTGCATGTTACATCAGATAAAATTAAAGTTTGCAACTGACTGACTTATCGTCGAACCATCAAGCCAAGTTTACACAGTCTGAATTATTATGTTGAAAGAAGATGGTTTATTGAAATCCTGTTGGAGCACGCTCCACAGAAGCAGGTGTAGGCCTGTTAGCTTGCCTGCTGGCTGCTTATAATTTTTTTGTAAGAAGGTGGGGGCTTGAATATTTGTGGGATTGGGGGGTGGAGGAGAGTGTTGAGCGCTCCCCCTCAATGTAAGGCGGGCACATTCATTAACCTGGTATCCAACTAATCTCCTGGCTAATTCATTTAGTTCTCCCAAGTACTCCTATGTTTTAATATCCTCTCGGTGCTGGCCGCTCATGGGATGTCGCCGGAGCGTAGCCATGGCGATGATTGTGTCATTATTTTGCAGTCAGATGAGTGATATCCCAGAGGGCTCTGGCTGAGTTGTCCAGGCTGGTTGAGAGGGACTGATTAGAATTGCAAATGGTGGCCAAGTGTTGTGTTTATTGTGTGTCTCAATATTGGAGACAATCAGGCGAATCAAAGCCCTCAGCTGGAGGGATGGGACTGAGGCACGGTGGGCCTCTCTAGTTGGCACCACGTTCTTTGCTCCCCCCCCTCCTTTTCTCTGGCTCCGCTCTTTTCTTCCCTCTTTTGCCCTCTCTCTCAGCCCACTCGGTCGTGTGGGTATGTCCTGAAGTGCGCGAACACAGCTGTTAAAAGAGCCCGAGAAGCAGCGAGAGAGAGAGCGAGAGACACACTAAATCTAGTGCACTCGTCTGTTGTGTGGCAGCCCTTTCACGCAGCTGAGAAACATTAAACATGCTTTATGGTAATGAAAGAGCCAGCGACAGACATAAATATCAGTCAAAGTGGTGACGGTTTCAAATCTTGTTGTTTGCTCGTAACGCAAATTTGTCATTATTGCAAATTATTGCAGGGGGAGAAGAACTACGCCGTCACAGCTCGCTTGGAAACGCTCAAATATCTCAGCGCTGTTTGCGCTGACAGGCTCCGTTAATGGAACACGTTGGCCGGGCGCCACGCCGGTGATGGCTCGGTGACAAGCCCGCGGTACAAAGTGCCCTGCAAACACACATGTTCTTCCCAAATCGCCCGCGAATTGTTCTTCCTCGACGATCGGCCATTATCCCGATATTGACTCACTGTTTGCACAAGACTCGCCAGAATCCATCTGAAAGCCATCCAGCGCCGCTTGTGTTAGACAGGAAGCCTGTGTTTTAGCTGTGCGTGTAATTCACTCTGTCACTTGCACACAGAGAGGCCCATCTTCTCTTGTTTCGCTACTGTTGGCTTTTAAAGAATGCCTGTGTGTGTATATAACGTGCATGCTATGCGGGAGCGGGTTTGTTTTCGTGAGCTCTCATGCATGCATATGTCCCTGTTCGAGCACTTGATAATTCCCCTCGGTCATACATGCGCCTCGGATTGCACCGCATGACCAGTCGCAACAGGCTCAAGTGAGGCCCAGGTACAGACATGCATCCTGAACAGGTATTGCTACAGGGAGTAGACTGTTATAGCTTCATTTTATTGCGCCACACATGGTCTTTTTTAGCTCTCATTTGCCTTGGGCTGAGTGAAAACTAAGTTAGGAGGAATGTGTCCACGCTGCAGAAATGTGTCAGACTTTCAGAGAGGTTTTTTTTTTTTTTTTCCTTTCGACTTTTGAGCGAAGTGAGTGAAGGCCGGCGGCCGTCGCAGGTCTCAGATGTCTTGACGTGAAATGATCAAGAGTCGCCGGCCTTGAAAGGAGGCAGTCAGTGTACGCGAGATGCAGGCGCTCGCAGCCTGTTTAGACAGGGGTTGCGTGGCGTGAAGCCTGACAAGCGCCTGATGAGCGATGTTAAGAATTGTGTGGATAAGGAGAAATAAGAGAATGGGTGAGAGGGAGCGCGTGTGTCACATTGCCAGTGTGGCTGAGTGGGTGAAAGGAGGAGAGGGTTCACGAGGCGACGACTTGTCAGCTGTTTGACTTTTCCCCGTTTCCCAGGGAAGCTGTTTTAAGAACAATGCAGAAGACAAACCGCCAACCACCGACGAACTGATCTGCCACAAAGGGAAAAAAAAGAAGGCGACGGTTGTTGTTTGTTGGTGACTGAATTATTGCCGTTGTCTGAGATAGGAGACTCTGGAAAAGGCGCAGGCGTCTGCGCCGTGCTTGTAGCCGACACGTATCACCTACCGGACTGCTCTGCCCATCCATCTCGAGGCGCTCCTGACAATAGCAGGAATATATTAAGAAAGAGCTAGTCAGGAGGGAAGGGGACACAAGATAAATATTGTGTTAGTATTTTCCCCTCCCGCTCCCTTGCAATTGTCTCTCACGCTGACAGATGAACAATGGAAGTATTTTGAACTTTGCAGCGTACGATCTTTTATGTCTGGGTTTAGAGCTGTGCTGTCAGAGCCAGACGTGCTCTGGCAGAGATTGATTGATTTGCTTTCTGCGTAACCGTGTCGTCCCTTTGTTCTTCCAGGAAGGCTTTGGTTTCTCTCCAGATTGCCTGGCTGTGTCATATTAACACCTGTTAACAACACGCAGCCTTATAAAATACCCACTCAGCTCCACTTAAATCGTAAAGGGTTCACATAAAGTTCTAACAGGAAGTAGCTAATGTCTATATTATGAGACGGAGCAAACATGCGCTCGGAGGGACCAAATATTATTTACTGTTAATGTCTCTGTTTTATGGCGTCATTTAGGTATTTGTAATAGAGTTTCTGCTTCATGTCTTCTTGCTAGGAAACCTTCCGATTATCAAGTATGAGGGTACAACAAGGTTAGTTGTAAAAATTGCTTACATTTTTCATGCAGTTTCTTCAGTGTATCGTGACCGTAGTATCTCATTGAAGCAACCAATCAGACAGAGTTAACATTTAGTAACTTGTGCTAGCCGTTTTCTCCCTTACATGGTTTCTATGGAGGCTTTAAGCTAAACTAAAGTAAAAATGCCTAAACCAATCTAAATAATCAATCTTCTTGCTAGCTAGTGCCTAATTTTGACTGCACAGACATGTGCCTGGAACCAATATTCTTTCCTGAGAAGAAAGCAAATAAACATATTTCCCTAAATGTCAAACCAATTCCTCAAAGAAAAACCTCATTAGCAATGGGTGTCAGGTTTGTTTTGGAGTTCCCCCCGCCCCACGGCCCCTTCCTGATCACCGGCTGATTTAATTCCCAGATGTGTCAGTGCCAAAATATAATGCTGGGCAGGTCAGCCTGAACCACTCCCCCACCCCACCTCTGAGAGTTGTGAAGATTTTGAAAAAAAAAAAAAAAATAACTAAATTGTGGCTCTAAAGTGCAACAAACCTCTCCTCCCCCAATGAGTTTTCTCTCCCTTTGTTTTGCTGTTCAATCAGAAAACCCGATCCCTCCAGCTCCGGCATGCTGAGATGGAAGGACAATTGTTCAAAACGAATTCAACTCTGACTGGTTCTATCTGTGTCAGAAAGAATGAAAATAATTGGGATAAAATATCTGTGATTTCAGCTTTTGTCCCTGTTTATTGCCGAGTCTGATTGAATGCAGCATTAAAGAGGGTCTTTTGAATGCCTTTTGCGAGTCTATAAAGGGAATTGGAGATACAGACCATAACATGTCCTCTGTAGCAATCTGCGCAAGCTGTGTGGGTTTGATGATGATTATGATTCTTTACCTCTTTAGTTACTCCATCCGCTCCTCCAGGTGGTTGTGGGTAATATCAGGTGAAGAAGGGTGGATGGGGGTATTGATTCCTAGAGGAATCTTTTTGGTTAATGTTCCCCTGAATACAGATATTCAGGAAGCACTGGGCTCAGCAGTGCCTGGTCCTCGGGGACTCCTCTCTCTACGACTGTTGGACATCGAAATTTGGCTCGACTTGGGGGGGTCTGGCACGACAACACACACTCACGCTCACCCACTCAGGCCTGTGTGCCTACATGCATCGCACACATCACAAATAGACAGTGAGCTCAGGCCAGGCGGGTTTGGCTGTGACTGTAGACTGGGCCTGTGGAGAGATCTTTATGGAGCAAGCAGGGCCCATCTGTGGCTGCTCCTCTGTGATGGGAGGCAGCTGGCTACGTGTGTGTGTGTGTGTGTGTGTGAATGCGTGTGTTTGTGTTTGTGCGAGTGTGTCGGAGAAGAAACCAAGGAGGAGGAGGGAAGAGAGGCTTGTGTGTCTTTAGGTCATGGAACAGTCCCAGAACGAGGGCTAAACTCAGGCTGAAACTGACCCAAATGGTTTTGTCTAAAGCCAAGCCAAAATCATCTCTCCTCTTCTCTTCTCCTTTCCTTTCCTCTCCCTGCCTCGCCTTTCCTTTCCTCCTCTCCTCGCAGCCCAGCTGGAAAAGCTCAGTCCCTGGACTCCTGGATGAATAACTGGGGACCCAAAGAGCAGCAGTCTGGGCTTCCTCTCTCTGTCACTGATACCAGGGATGACACTCAATCACAACAGCGCACACCCTCGCTCGCTTAAACTCCCCTGCTCTTAAAGAGGGACGGACTCGGCACTGACAGAAACCACGGAGGCCATAAGAAGAAACAGATTATACTCTTTCTCCTCCCTAATGACTTCTCGCAACCCTTCTCGCTCGACAGTCCTCTTCAGCTTGTTCGCCTCGTAACAAGGTCCACTTCTGTCCTCCTTGTGACAAGGCCATCTGGACGTCATCTCGTTAGCTCGTTACAGCCTCTGATTGTGCGATGCTAGCCCTTCATGTGACAGTGATAGAGGGCGAGCATACTGAGCTTGTTTGGTGAACATGAGAGGTGTGTGTCAGCCGCGCTCGTGTCTGTGTTCTAGCTCGCCGGTGTGCAACTGCTATGAGTCACACTGAATCTGATCTGCTCTGCATGCCAGTCTGCCGACTGAGCCGTCGGGAGCTAGCGAGCATTAGCCTGTGAGAGCGAGAGGGCGTCTGTGTTCACACGTACAAAAGCGGCTCTCAGCGGGGTGGAACTCGGCATCCTCAGTCTTCCCCTCTTGCGTCTGAAGTCGTCGTTTGTGTCTCTCCAGCGAAGATGGCCCGAGGGGGGAAATTCCGAGCGCTTCGCTTTTCAGCAAGTCGCTGCAGCAACGCAGGGGCCTTCTGGAGTTAAAATGCAATGTGGCCCCAGCTTAGTTTATCCACCGCCACCAGTTTTTTTCTCCATTTCTATAATAAGGGTCAGATCCTTCCTGCTTTGCTAAACAATTCAGGAGCCAGATGGATCTTGTTTTGCTTAATTTTAGGATGCCTATGTTTGTTGGTACGCCTCGCTAATGTGTGTGTGGCCCGTGCGCGCGCCGGGGCGACTTGTTTACTGTGTTTGACATGTGAGGAAATCAGTGTGTGTACACTGCGGGGTGTGTGTTTATGTGTGTATGTTTATAGTCAGGCCTCCTTAAGAACATCTGCCCTTGCAACGGCCTGACAGAAGCCAGCTATGTATACAAGCAATAGCGTTTTAGCTGCAGGCGACGAGAACAGACCCTATGACCAGCCTACCTTCTCGCGAGACGGTTCAGGCTGGTGCTGGGTCTGTGCAAACAGTGACAGTTTAGTGCTACGTGTGTTTCTCCCTCGTATGAAACGGGAACACTGTGTTGGGGCTCAGTGGATCTCAGCCGCATATTAGAGAGCGGAGCCATTTCAGAAGCTGCTGTTTGAGCATTTCCAATCTGAGGCTTTGTGGATCTACCTCGCTGGATCTGAAAAAGCGGTTCTAGGCTTAAGCAGTTCCTGCTTGGAGACAGGCGTTTTAACATTTACAGACTTGATTGAGAGCTGGAAGCATTTGTGACCGGCATGAAACAATCAAGCATGTCGGTAATCGCTGGTTTAAAAACGCGTCCCGTTAAGTAGAAGCAAAAGTATTAACTTTCTCATGTTGCAACCACAAATTTGAGTTATTTTCGTTGACAGGTCAATGCGTCGTAGTGTGTAATTTTGCTAGCTAGGCACTCCACAAATTTGTCAAACGTAAAACACATTATGTGTGATGGAACATTATCAAAGCACATCGCCGTAAATAAAACTGGACACAAGCCAATGCTGGCGGACAGCCGGAAGTCTTCAAAAGACTTGAGGATCGAGGGGAGGTCCAGTGAAAATTGAGTTGCAAGAATTCAAAATTGCTGTTCACCGACACTTTCTGTCCAGTCCGACTGAGTTTCAGTCATTGTTGAACGTGCAGAAATGTCAGTTTGCAGATGTGTAAAGATGGTGAATTATTTAGTGGCGTTGTAGTAAAAACATCAGTGCACGGTACACTTTATTTAATTTTTTCTTGGTAAAAATATGGATAATTGTGTAGAACTTTCTTTTGACTTACCAATTGCTCTAGTTTGTGCTTTTCCATCCTGTAAAATTCCAATAAACTATGTTGCAGCTTGTAGTTGTAGTGTGCCAAAATGTAAAAAAAAAAGATTGAAAGGTAAATGCTCTTGTAAGACGCTGTGTATTAGCGGCATAACCTCTGCATAAAACAATCCTTTGTTCCTCTCTGACTCCATTGTAACCTTGCTACATGGTTACAGTGGATTGGTGGGTGTAGTGGCCTATTGATTGAAATGGCCAGAAATATCTCTGCCTTATGGAAAGTGTCATCTCTAATAACAGGGGGAAGCAGCCAGTGTGATTTTTTTTTGTGGATAATGTAGGAGAGAAATAATAATTGGTGCTGCATCACTTCTCCTGGTGTGATAATTACCATGGTAATATCGAGGGGATAAAGTACCTGTTGTGCTGGCGATCATGTACGGACGGGGAGCTTGTTCTAACATGAAACGCAAGAGGAAAACAGAAACACAGCCTGTTGCAGGAACCGGAGGCTGTAGATCTCCTGATGGAGACGGATTACATAGTTCGATAAAATATATTTTAATTAAAATGTACAGCATGCCGCTGATGGTGCTCAGGAGGAACAAATCAATTTAAGACCATTCAGTTGATATGAGCTATCCCAGCCTCTTTCTCCCTGGGTTCCCCGGGTCCCAGGTCCATTCATCCGGCAGCAGAGGCTGCCTGCCAGTGCGGCTCGGGGCAGGGGCTTGAGTCGACTGGACGGGGGTTGAGAACACAGGGGGAAGGGGTGGATTGAGGCTCTGTAAGGGGCTTTGAGTGGGCCTGAGTGTAGGCGGCGTTTTATCCAAAAGTCGGCGAGGGCAGGACGCTTGAATAGGGGGCGGCTGGGAAGTTGGGCTGGGAAGGTCCAGGATGCACCCCACGGTGCTTTTGTGTGCCTCCACATGTATATATGTGTGTGAATGTGAGTGTGTGTGTGTGTGTGGGTGTGTGTGTGTGTGTGTGTGTGTGTGTGTGTGTGTGTGGGGTGTAGCATATGTGGGATCATGTGCTCATATTCACCAGTGGAATGTAAAAAGAAAGAAGAGGGGTGGCTGGGGGGGGGGGGGCTTGAGGGGTTCTCCTCTCTTTTTTGCTCGGTTGTTTTCTGTTCTCTCTCCACTGTGCTGCAGCGTAGGTCTGTTTGGATAAGCTCTTTACAGGATTGAGCATGCTGCGGAGCTGTCCAGATGAAACAAAACCAAACCTCGCTTGGTTGTTTTGAAAATGACTCCGTTGTATTTTGCTTGGTGCCGGCAGATCCACCTCGTTTGACACGAGGGGGATAGAGGCTCTCTCTCACGTTCGGGGTCATTTCCCAGAAACATTATTTGTATCTGCACAGCTCTTCCTCTGTGCGTTCCAACTTCTTTCATCAACAGGTCTTATGGGTCTCCAGACAACGAGAATGAAAGATGCAATTCAACCTCCCCTTTTTTATCCCCCCCTCCCCCCCAAGCCCCCTTTTTTCCCTTTTCGACCTCTTCAGAAGTACAATAACGTTCAGTCACTCGTCTCCTCCTCTCCATGGCGTGGCTGTGTGTTTCACCGGAGTGGTGCTGATTAAGCCCACAGAGAGACAAACAGGAGACAAAGTCCCTGCCCACCAGTTTAGTTTCACATCCTGGACTGGAGCTGGGCTGCAGCTTGCCAAGTGGAGGGCTTTTAAACTGGGCTAAACACTAATTGCTGCCCTATTTCTTTTATGCCGCTTCTTTCCCATCTGCGATGGCGCTTCCAGACCTCCACAGCAGCCAGAGCCTCATTATAGCAGACAGTTAACAAAGGCTGGGAAACAGAAGCAGAGAATTCACTTAGGATAGCTATCTAACCGCCAACCATGAGGCCTGCTTCGGAAAATTGAATCAATGACAGGAGCCGGCTTGAGATAAATCCTTCAAGGATATTGGGATATTAAGATTTTGAGAATCTTAATTGTTCATCTAAATTATTGCGACTCTGACAATGGAGTGAGTGGGACATGAGGCTCGTTGTTATATTCCAGAGCCGGTCTTTTTTAACGCTGAAGCTATTTAGTCGAGGGTTTTTTTTTTTTTTTTTTTGACAAAAAGGAGAAATTTGCAAAGCAAATAATACAAAACCTACTTGTTGAATGAGACAAGTAGGTTTTGTCTACTTGTCTGATTTAAAAATCAGACAAGTAGATTTTTAAATGTTTTTTTTTTGCCCCTTTCCTGTGTTTTCTGTAGGTGTTTTTTTTCTTTCTCTTTTTTATGCGTGTTTGTAAAGTGAGGGGAGGATGGAGACGGGTGGGGAAGAGAGAAAAACCAAATGAGGGAAATGTTGAGGAGATGAATAAGAGGAAAAGGATAAAGGAGGGGAGAATGAGATTGCTGAGTGGAAATAGAGGTGGGGGGGG
>NW_015114236.1:68732-73461 GCF_001443285.1 Poecilia latipinna | reverse complement strand
GGGCTGAGATTGGGGGGACGAATGGAGAGATGGAGGAGGTGTGGGGGGGGGCAGCAACAAAGCCTGATGTTGCTATGGAGACATGTTTATGCCTCATTGATGCATCTTGTAGATCCAATTAGAGACTGATTGTGTCTGTGTCTTCATAGACATATGCACGTGTGTCCAGGCCCGGTGTGTGTTTAGACACACGCACGCACGCACGCACGCACGCACGCACACACACACACACACACGAAAACATATGTCTGCTTAAACACACACAAAAAAAAACAAGCAGGCATAAGCAGAGTGCTGCTGCTGAGCACTAGCAAATTATTAGAAGTAGGACAAAGGGATACCCCATGTTCTCGCTCTTATCGGCCTCTTGAATTAGCGCAACCCGCGTCCCCTCAACCCTCCCACTATCCCCTCCCACTCCCACTCCCCTTCAAAACCCGCGAGCGTCAGACAATAGTGGGGAAATAACGTCTCACCCGCGTCCAAGCCCTGGGATGGGAGAGGGGGGCCTGCTTTCCACACATGCTGTCATTATGGCATCATAATCATACGGGTGACGGGAAGGACTGTTTTCTGTAGTTTGCTTATCACATCTATCCTCTGTGAATGAAGTCATCTGGGTGGTGATGCCCCTATCCTCCTTGAAGAATGGCCATGAATGTTAATCCGGTCCTTCGTTTTCATGGGGGGTTTTTCCTTGAAAAAAGAGGACTCTTTGAGAATCTTTTAGAACAATGCCTGACTCCTTGCCAGCGTTTAACGTCATTAGATGAGAAAACCTTGACGTCCCCCTAGAGCTGTAGCAACCATAGATTTTGTGGGAGACTCCTCGAAGATTTGATCTGCTGAGTTTTTCCACCAGGACAAATATTATTTTCTGATTTTGCTCTTCATGTGCTTAATGGTAAATAATAGTAATATAGTCCAATTACTTTTGGGTAGCTAACATGTTTCATGCTACAGAGGCAGCTGCTTAGAGCCTCCAGGCCAGCAGAGGGCCCCATGGAGCACTTGGCCTCTTCACAAAAAATATGCCTCATTCTTGTTATAACTCAATCTGCCAACTTCCTGGATTGTTTTAAAGGTGGATGGTGGAATCACTGAAAAGCCTGCAGGTCAATGATGACGCTAAAATTTTGTCCATTTAATACTTAGATGTGTTGCAGGTATAAAACAAAACTTAAAAGAACTTCAAATTAATATTTTTGGGGAAAAACACTAATGTGTTAAATTGTTCATTTCATTCATTTATTGTATCTATCCAGGAGTCTTAAGAAGCCTTTCTGACTTTATTAATCGTTAACATCAAGGCCAGAGGCGACGTCACACTGTGTGAGAGATAGCAGTCGACTTTACACAGCCATACATTTCAGTTTTATTTCAAAACAAAGAATAATTACGCGAATGAAGTGTCTTTAACATCCACTTTGCATGTTAAGCACAATGCTAGCAGGATTAGCATTTTCAATTTTGAATCTATTCGTTCTTGGGAACGTAGAACCCAATTTTAGGTTACATTTATAAATGTATCCTAATTCAGGATGTTCTGTGACACAACTTGATTCTAACCAAACAACTTTGCTGCCATACATTCAGCTTTCTCGTATCTCCTGACATCCAATTCCTTTTTCGAGCAACCTGAACGAAGCTTCTTACAGCTTTTTCGCTTACAGTGAAAATAGCTTTCTTCTGTGACAACTTCCATAGTGAAGAGTGTTGCTGTCAGTAGTGGTAGGCTATGTATGGCGCAAAAAAAAAGAGAAAAAAAAAAGATCATATCTTTAGTTGCAGACCTCTGAATCCCAGATCAGGATCAATCCAGCATAAAATTGTCTCATCCCAGCCACGGGACGATTTGTCTGCTCATTTCTACCCTCCACATACTCCCCTATTAGTCTCTTCCGGGGAGAGGTCGTGGCTTTTTTCTGCTTGTCTGAAGAGCAGGTTATTTAGTGGTGAAACGATGTGTGCGATGATGAAATGAGGGGCTGCAGATAAGGTGAGGTTATACTCTGAGAGGGAGGAAGAGGGGAGACACCGACACAGACAGAGAGAGGGACCCCCTACACCCCTTCAGCCGCTGATGTCTTGTTATACCGTGAGGGATCAGAAAGAACAACAAATGCATCACGCGTTGCTAAATCCTCCTTAAATCCGCTGGCATGGGCAGATCTAGCAGATAGCCCCGCTGCTGGGCTCACTGTCTGCGATCACAACACACACACACACACACACACACGCGCGCTTATACATAAACACACCCGTGGTCAGTCCGGCTGTCTGGGTTAATGCTTGGCTAACTGGGACAACAGAGCTGAACCATGTTGACGTTTTAAGCCCCAAACAAGTCCAGAACAATGATTCAGCCCATCTGCCCCCACCGTGCGTTTCCACCCCCCGCCCCCAATAGGAGTGCAACCTCAGCCCCTTTCTGTTGACGCTCCAGCACTCACACACACTCCAGCACTGGCCAAACACACCGCCGTACCTTTGCCCCCGGTCTTCACACGCATTTACACACACCGGGCCTCCTCCTGTCCCCCACCTTCAGTGAATAAAAAGAGAACAAAAGCCGATCTGATTGAGTTGGCAGCAGAATCGACGCAGAGAGGTACTGTAAGGTCAGATGGATTATCTTAATCCTCCACCAGTAGATGATCATGACGGGTGGTGGTGGTGGTGGGGCGGGGCGTTGGTGGATGTACCAAGAAGCCTTAACCCTCTCAGCTGACCGCTGCGCGCTGTTGTTCCTCCAGAAACGGCCTTCTGAAGTAGCAGCATCGTTGTTATTACGCTAAAGCACGGGTCTTACCCCAAACTCCGAGAGTATGAAAAAGAAATCTGTTGCATTCCTTCTGCAAAATCCGATCCGAAGCGGCCATTTTGTGTTGTGGCACCTCTCTCTCTCTCTCTCTCTCTCTCTCTCTGTCTCTCTCTCTTCTTTCTTGCTAACTTTCGTTATGCTTTGAGTCACATCCAAGTATGAGAAAAATCTTCAGAGGATTTGTGTGAAACACTGTTGACTTGTTTGGAGGCCATGTCAAGCTGCAACACGCAAGTGTTTTGCCTCGCAGGCCGTCTCAGACGAATCTAAACCCGTAATTCCCTCGGCTAAAAGTATTAACACTATATAAACTCTGCTTGATATATGTGGCTGCTTGCACAGGCCATCCGTTTTATCTGGAAGTAACAATTTGTCTTTATTTTTTTGCCTCGCCCCAGGTTTCTTCCTGGAAAGGGTCTTGTGATCTACCCGGACATCGGGGACAAGCTGGATATCATCTGTCCCAGCGCCGACCAGGGCCGAGACTACGAGTTCTACAAGCTGTATCTGGTGAAGAGAGAGCAGGCGGAGAGCTGCAGCACGGTGCTCGACCCCAACGTGCTGGTGAACTGCAACAAGCCTGGGAAGAACATCAAGTTCACCATCAAGTTCCAGGAGTTCAGCCCCAACTACATGGGCCTGGAGTTCAAGAGGAACGTCAACTACTACATCACCTGTAAGTTTGTTGGGGTGGAGGGGTTGGGGGGTAAACAAAAAGACGAGTCGATTTGTTGACGTTTGTTGTTTTCACTTTTGTTCAGCTGAAGAAAGCCTGACTGAACAACAGGGGTAATAATCTCTGTGCTTCACACTCAGTTACACACAGTCACACCCGGGAGTTTCCTTGTTAAATTGCATTCTAATGGCTGCCGTGGCAGCTCCATAGCAACGACCGGAGTTTCTGTGCCTTGCTTAAGGCGGAGCGGTCAGAAGTGATTACGGTGTTAAATATTCTCCATCATTGTAGGACGCAAACAGGGGAACTTGAGCGCTTTGTTTGGGTTTTCAAGCTGTTTTACTTCCTCTTCATCTTATATTACACTTTAGAAAAAGATTGAATGGGATCACAATTAGCGATGCCTCAACAATTAACTTATTTTGTTAAGGCATAATTGATGAGGCCTTGTTTTTTGTTTTGTTTTTGTTTGTTTTTTGTAAAATGACAACATAAACCTGAAAGTCCAGGATAGCAGTATCTTGGATGAAGCCAGTGGGACTAAAGAGCATAAATAATTTATAAAATTTATGATCACTGAGCTGTAAATACAACCTTGATAGTAGCTCTTTTGAGAACAGCTAGACATGCAATAGTGCAATTGTATGCGATCGATAAACCTTTGCAACTTGAGAGCATACAGATGAGTACTTCCGATGATAAATATGCAATGAACAGACATGTTCTGATTTCATTTTTGGCTATCTATAATGAAAACCTTAAGCAATTCTGTCCTGGACTGTGCCTGGGAAAGTAATCCTCTCGCCCCGCCATCCAGCCTGCAAAGGTACCAAATTATGTTTGAAAAATTATGCTTTTGCTCCTGCTGTTTGTCAAAAATGTAATCTGTCCATCAATCCACCCAATGACTCCCTGGCGTCACGGTGCTCATGTTGACTGTCCACGTCTTAAAACAAGACATCAAGTTTATGGTGAACGTCTCGCATAAACTGGAAATAAAATCAAGCATTGCATAATAATTCAGCCTTCAAAGGATTCTGGCTTTATCGGCATGAGAGGAGCCTCGGTTTTCTCCTCATCAAAGCCCTCTAGCTCAA
This sequence comes from Poecilia latipinna, assembly GCF_001443285.1. Lineage (NCBI taxonomy): Eukaryota > Metazoa > Chordata > Actinopteri > Cyprinodontiformes > Poeciliidae > Poecilia > Poecilia latipinna. The sequence continues at coordinate 68,864 of NW_015114236.1, read as the reverse complement.
ACTCCCGCAAGCTGAAAACAGAAACACACATACACACACACACACACACACGCACACACACACACACACACACACACACACGCACACACACACACACACACACACACACAAGAAAAGGCACATTTTTATCTC
>NW_015114236.1:57345-65400 GCF_001443285.1 Poecilia latipinna | reverse complement strand
GCAAGCTGAAAACAGAAACACACACACACACACACACACACACACACGCACACACACACACACACACACACACACAAGAAAAGGCACATTTTTATCTCTGCTTTCACTTCCGACTTTGTTTGAGGCATACAGAGCCGTCTGCGTAAACCTCTTTTCTCAATCAGATTGTTTCTCTGCTCAAACAGAAGGTTGATGGTATCTCCAGCAGACGCCCGCGATGGGATCTGGGTGTCGTTACTGAAGTCTGAGGAGCTCCGTGAGCAGAGCAATGCAAGACCGTGCACAAAAATCAGAGTTTATTAAGAAAGATCCCAAACTGTGCGCTGGTGTTTGCTTTGGGTCGCCTTACCTGACATCTACTTGTTGATACTCCGGCTAACCTGCAGCTCTCTCTCACATGAGGTTGTGTTAAACAACTGTTCTGATTGACAGGAGGAAATGTGAGTCATAAGTTTGAACCAGCACTTGAGAAAACATGAGAATATGCCATTGTGTAACTGCAGTTAAAATTCTTCCTCTCTCATAACGTCGTAGGGAGTCTAGACTACTTTGGTTGACAGAACAAAGTAAAGAAAAAAAAGCTGTTGAAGGAACAGATTTTCTTTAAGATAGACTCAGAGGTAAAACACAGTTGATCTTCAGCGTGAATGAACAGAGTGAGTTTGAATAAAACTCTTGTTGTGCCACTTAAATCAACAAGCTGCAACTTTGTAGAAGACGGATTCAAGGAAGTTCAAACCACAAAACTCATTTCGAGGTTTTAAATTTTAAGTAGGTATTAATGTTTCTTAAAGACAGATACCCTGGCGGGAGTTTGGTAGCTGATTACCAAAATGTTTTCTAGGTTCGACAATAAGGTCACAATAAGGTCACTGGCGGTACTCTATGGAACCTGACTGCATACTGATGAAGTGACTCAGGCGTTTGATTGAGATGTTTTGGTTCAAGTACACATCTATGCGTTACTAGGAGTGTCATTCTCCTAGTGTGGACCTTGCTTTAACCCTAAGATTCCCTGAAAGGCTGCCAGCACTTTGAAATCCAGCTTGCTACTTGATACGCTCTATTCCGATCAGCCTTCTTGTTATCTGCTGAACGTCTTGCGTTCTTGCTCTCTCACAGTCTGAACAAGCACGACACGCCTCGACACGCTCCCTCCTTAATAGCTTCTTGGATGTTTTGTGCTACTTCTGACTTCATGCTTAGACACCGTGCAGATACCGAAGAATATTCTTCACACACAAGAAGGCTGTTGTCAACGCGACCTGTTAGCACTTAGTTTGGCGCGTTCACTGACTGCAAAAGAGCTCGTATTTTTGAGTTTCCAAACATGCGGCTCACGTTAGACCCCAACGAAGCTTAACTGTACTCTTTCTAAACATTTATAGTTTCCATGTCCAGAGGGAAGCAAATGAGCATGGAGAACCATGCCTTTAATTTATACTGCAAGGTTTTTGCAATATTGCAAAGGCTTTATCTAACTTTTGCTCATTTTAATTATTTCTTCCAAGCTGAACTCGTTTTTTCTTTTTTTTCTTTTTTTTTTTTTTTAAATTACAGCCCGTCGTTAAGCTCGTCCCAGGACACCGCCGCTCTATGCCACATCCACATTCCAAATTGATTCTTCAGCAAATCAACAAAATTATTAGAGATGATCCTCAAATTACAGAGGCAGTGCCTGAACTAATATGCAACAAGCTGCGTCATGCCAAAGAATGGCTGGCACAGTGAGAAATCAATAGATACTCTGCAGGCCACGAGACAAAAATGAACCCACCGCCAGTAACGGCTAATGAAGCTTGGCGTATTACACCGCTCCATCAAACGTGGCCAAATTAAGCTAATATTTTGGGAATATCAATAAGTCACTTGAGAGATTTAATCTCCTCGCGTCTCACTTTAAGTCTGTAAAGTATTCAAAAACATTAATGCCACTGCAGCTTTAAAGCGGCTCTTTTACATCCTCCTCTGAAATGAAGAAAAATAAAATAAAAAAAAAAAACACACAAGTGCAGCTTAAATTAAACAAATTAAATCCCACATAAATTTTTCTTTTCATCTGTTGCAGTTCCGTCAATATTTGTGAAGTCTCCCTCGCAGGGAGAACGCAGGGAAGCGTGAAGCTTGAGATGTTATCAAGGCGACAATTTTCGTGGTCGTTCCTCTGGCAGCGTGTCACAGGGGCTTCAAGGAAATATTTCTCTGAACTTTTAATGCGCCCACATGTTTTTTACTGGGGAAAAAAAAGGAAAAGAAAACCCACCTTGGGCATTCTTGTCACTTTCTTCGCCTTTCCCTCCTTTGCGGGACTGCTCGGCATATTGTCTGCTGATTACATCATAAATATTTTAACTAACTTTATTCCTGACATGTGCGTGGGCTGGCATTCTGACAGCCGCTAACTCCGACTTTAAAGCAAAAAAAAAAAAAAATGTCAGCTTTATCTCGGGCTGCTTCTAATTTTAATGCGACACTCTCTTTTCTCTTCTGTGCATCGGCGGCCTAACCGATGTTTGTTTTATGCAAACTAGAGGAATACTTTACACTTTCTCCACTGTGTTTCAGACCGTGAATCACAGCTAGCTGTAAATCCTTCATGAGGCGACTCCGTCTCGCAGGAGCCCGGCTGATGGGGGGAGAGAGATCATTATTAGCTCATACACTGTAACGTTTGCATGTCAGCCGTAATCGGATGTGGCGTCCGTCTAGGTGTTACATTAATGTTGTTGTTCTTTGCAACAGGAGGATCATGTTTTATCTATACCGCTGCGGCCTGCGCACACACACTGTCATTTAGTTAATGGCCGTGTGTGGCTGCTGTAGGAACCTCCGCTAAGCACCTTTCCAGCTTTACTTAGGAGATAAGCGTGAGATTACAAGTGTGTCAAAAAAAGTTGTTTCAAATGCTGTTAATGAGTAATGCTGTCCATTACATTCAGTTCTTGTTTTGTTTTTGATTAAAACACTTAAACATCAGCACAGAATAAACTTCTGCTTAATCTGCTGGTAGTGGAGTCACTAAAATATCACAAGCTAGGATTAGCTGGTTAGCTAGTAGCTAGGCGATGCTGCAGTTGGTTGGTTAACAAACAGCTTGTTGACTGGAGAATCATTGCCTATTACATGTTTAACAGCATTGTAATAGTGGAGGGTGGTGCTCTTGTAGTTTCCACACCTGGGAGGTCCGTGCTTTTAGTGTCAAACAGGCTAATTTGTTTTTCCTGTAAGTGACGGAAAATAGCCTTCTTTAGGCCGCCCTGCACTACTCCAGCTTCTCATTAAAAGGGCAGTTTAAACCAAATTAAAGATACGGCTTGAAATTTTAAGTGTTGTGTAAGCCTTGACAAGATCGAGGTGCAAACTGAGTAAACCTATTTCAGGAGCTAACCCTGTCCGGGTCATGATGTCCAGAGTGGATGTCTGTGTTTGTTGAGGCCCCCCACCCCAGCTTATCCATTTGTAGAGGACGTGAGTGAGTTATCCCACCGCCTCTGCTGGGAATGGGGTCCGGTCAGCCAGCAGAGCGGCGTAAATCTGCTCTGCCCATAAAGAACTGGCTTATCTGCTCTGATTAACGGCCCGGCATGGCAGACACCATCCGAGACGAGAAGAAGATGCATAAGGAGTGGACATTCCTCTAAACCCTCCAGAAGTTTTTTTTTTTTTTTTTTGTCCAGCAGACTCCCTTCTCCCTCTGACCCATGATCCGGTTCTGTTACGCGGGTTAGAAGAGGTAACAAAAGTTGCGGGCTGATGTAAACAGCAAATGGTGTGTGCGCGCGCGTGTCTGTGTGTGTGTCGTGTGTTTGCGTGAGTATGTGTCACCGTGGGGGACCCCCGTTCACTTGGTCCCGTCCATCCCGGTCCCTCTCTGACAGGAGTCTCGGGGGGGGTCAAAGGTCGCAATGCAAAGTCTGGGGAGGGTCACGGAAACACCACAGGAGGGCCAGCTATGATAACTTTGCACTGATCTAAAGTCCAGACCAGCACCAGCTTGTGCTGTCTATCAGCACCCCATGCCCCCTGTGCACACACACATAAACGTCAACATGTATATATACACACACCTTCTAAGCCTTCTGCTGCCTAAGTGAACAAACTGGTTATATTTCATAGCGTTGTCTAAACACAGGATATCGAATGAGCTGTTTGTGTGGAAAATGGCCGGGGTGTGTTTGGGGCTCGGAGTGAGTGCCGAGGCGATTCCGGACAGGAGGCTTTTAGGAAGGGAAAATATAATGGGGAAAATGAGCAACGGAGTGAGGAAAAACGAGCAGAGGGACATATAATGAATATCTACACAGACAGTCGCAATACATCACCGAGCCTCCATTTTCTTTCCCTGTCGCCCACCAATCGACATAATGTTGCATGACTCGCTTCATGATTGGCCGGCTGTGGCTAGCCGAGTCTCTGTTCCACATAAAAAGTTGAGGCTGCGCAGCGGGAGACAGAGGCCGCCTGTCGACATGCACTTCTCCCCTGTCTTGATTTTCCTGAGGATCGGACAGGAGTAGGCCTGATCCCTCCTGACAGCTGTCACTCTGCATCGCGGCGCACCATCCCGGACTCTGACACGTTGCCGACTTCCTTGCCACAGTTCTGCGACAGACTAGCAGACGCTGTCTCACCTCGGTAAATAACACAACGCTGGCTCGCAGCAAACGCTGAAGTCGAGTTTGTTCTTGGGGCTCAGCTCGGTTGACTTTCTGGCGAATGCTGTGAAATTTCCTTCAATGCCGTCTATGTGTTTTGACATCTGCATTTAAGTCAGTAATGAAAAAATGCTGTGCTCATTTTTCTGAGTCACTGGGTGCTGACCCAGTTTTTAAAAAACAAAGCTGAAGAAGATATCTGACTAACTGGATGTGACCTTCTTTGCTTTGCTCACCTCCTCAGATTGGGGTTAGGAACCATGTTGGATATCAATGTCTCGGGTTGTACTGACACAGCCAGCTAATGGGATAAGACAATCTTTGGTTCACAAGAATGAAGAGATGATTGTTTATAAATTCTTTTACAAAACACTAAGAAATCCCCCATTTTTTTTGTTTCCACAGATAAATTAGAGGGACTACAAGTTTATTTAAAAAAAAATTTGGACTAAAAATCAGTCCAAAGCTGTTTTTTGTGTTATTGTTAATTGCTGGTCAATATGCAACTATAGTTTTGATCAAGAGATGTTCACTTTAGGACTCATTAGAAGTTGTGAAATAGCCCTTTAGTTTCACATTAGTTGGAAGGATTAATACAGATGCTAAAATTCAGCTTTGCTAGCTATTTTAAAAATGTTTCAAATTTTCTGTATCTTTAGTTTGGCACCTTGAGAAAGTTTTGAAGCAGTTGCTAACTGCTAGCTGCTTCATTAGCAGCTCACAGATATTAAGATATTATTTACAAATCTTCTTTATCTTAAGCTTACTGCTGATTGGATGCTCCGAAGCAGATCCTACCTTTAGCATTGTTAGCTGCTCATGGTTAGCCAATCATAATTTTGTTCTGTCTAAAAATAAGATAAAATGTTACCTTTAGCATCGCTAGCGGATAATAGCTAGCCATTTACTGCATTTTAAAGTGCTTACAAATTATTCTTATCTTTAAACGTTTGAAGATTTGTCAGCTAGCCAGATGAGAAGTCTTTATTAGCCAAAGTCATCACAACAGTAGCTCAGTAGATACTTCATTCCTAATTTCAAAGTAACAGTTTTTACCACAAAAAATCAACAGAATAAATGGTACTGGTGTATTAGCTAAGTATTTATTATGATGTACCTCTTGGATTTCAAGGTTTATTTTAAAAAGCAAGACTAATTTCACCACATAAAAGTCATGCTAGCTTAACTAGCATGATTTTGTCATGTTCCAAATAACTGTCTCAAACATAGATCCAACAGGGTGTTAAGCGTAACACCCTGTTCATATTTTAGGCTCATAATAATAGCTTACATTTAATTTACCGTACACAAGCTGACAGACAGAGCTTTGTGAGACACACATGAGTTTGGTGGAAAATGTTGTGCTGTTTTATCATTGGTATTATCTCCTCAGCCCCACATGACACACCTCTTCCATCTAAACGTCCCCTGAAGCTACACTATATGCATCGGTTGGGGCTTAAAATTTCTGCCTCTTGCTGCCACCGACCACTGGATCCTCCCATTTACAGGGGCCCTCCATCGTATGCGTGCGGTCTCCCACGCAGGTCCTCGCTTCAATGTTGCAAAGAAGCCAAGAAGCACACACGCGCTCGTCTGAGGCAAATAAATTAAACTCCGCAAAGGCATTTAGCCTGACATGCAGCACAATACCAGTAATTTCATTAGAAAAAGCGTTAAATGTCATCTTTTAGAGATAACATCAGATTACCATAATTAAATCACAGCTATTTAGGGATGGGGGGAATGCAGCTGTCAGGTCGAAGGCATGTGGATTTTCAGATTACAGGGCTGCAAATAACTCACACATTTTTTAACTGGCAATTACATAAGTTCTTTGTTGTGAAGAGCTAACAGCTACCATCTGCTAACCCGTCTTTGTGAAAGAGCACAGAAACATTTTGACGAGAGGAAAGAGAGGCCTACGCATGCTTGATGTCATGTGAGTGGAGAACCGAAGATGTTTTACTTTATTGAGCGATGTTCGGAAAGTAGACTTTGAAAGTCTAAATAAATAATAATAAACAGCCTTGAGATTATTATTTGTGCTCGGGACAAACATCCCTGTACGCGGTGCAGCTCCTTAAACATTTCCATTTCGAGTTGCAACCACAAACTTTAGTGGACGCTTCAATTTCTATGCAAGTGTTTAATAGACCAGCAGAAAGTAGCACATAATTATGGAGTGGAAGGAGCATGATTAATGGTTTTCAAAATGTTTTACATATATAAATATGGAAAATGTGTTGTGCTTTTACTCTCAGCCTCCATTTAATCTGAATCACCTTAAAAAAGATCCATTGCAACCAATTGCCTTAAGAAGTATCTCAAACACTGAATGCTGTAAAGAGCCTCTGTGTGTAATTTTAATGTCAGTATAAACATGTCTGTTCTGTGGAGGCCTGGAATGTTTGCTCACCATCCCCATATTGAAACACTGTAATGGCAGCATGCTGTGCAGATGTTTATCTTTGACAGGAACGTGAAAGCTGGTCAGAGTTGATGAGAAGATGAGTGGAGTTAACATTGCGATCGTGGAAGAAAGAGATTTGAGACTGGAGCGGAGTATCGTCGCCTTCCAGCAGGACAGCTTGGTTTACGTCCGAGCTTATGCGTGTGTAAGAACGGCCCAGTCTTACACTTATTTACAGGTCCTCCATCAAACAGAGAATCTGTAAATAGACTTTGTCCTTGACCTATTTTGCAAAGAAAGCAGGAGCAAAAAATGTCCATCTTTAGTTGCACAAATCTATCAGAAAAGACTTTGTTTTATTCATGATGGTTATACTTGGTGATGGCAAAGACAAATGCATGGCACACTTACAAATCTTAAGCTGTAAAGCATTTTGAAGCGCATTTAGGCTTTTCCTTTGCACTTTAAAACGACACACATCTTTGCAGTAATTTATCATACAGAATACATGTGAGTAAAATGAGACAAAGTGTGAAACTTTTCACAAAATATGGCTACCTTAGCCTGGCACTGCTACTTATTCATGTTCATGTTCAAATACAGCTCTGGAAAAAATTAAGAAACCACTTAAAATAATCAGTTTCTCTGATTTTACTTTTATGTTGGAGTAAAATGAACATTGTTCTTTTATTCTATGAACTACTGACAACATGTTTACGAAATTCCAAGCTAAAGTTTAGTATTTATTTGCAGAAAATGAGAAATGGTCAGAATAACTTAAAAGATGCAGTGCTTTCAGACCTCAAATAATGCAAAGTAAACAAGTTCATATTCATTTAGAAACAACAACAGTAATATTTTAACTCAGGAAGAGTTCAGAAATCAATATTTGGTGAAATAACAAGGAGGTTTTCAATGGAGTTCAGTGCAGTGGGCTCTTCTCTTTTTTTTTTTTTTTTTTTTTCTATCATTTCCTTTTAACAATGT
>NW_015114236.1:50390-54293 GCF_001443285.1 Poecilia latipinna | reverse complement strand
TATTCATTTAGAAACAACAACAGTAATATTTTAACTCAGGAAGAGTTCAGAAATCAATATTTGGTGAAATAACAAGGAGGTTTTTAATGGAGTTTAGTGCAGTGGGCTCTTTTCTTTTTTTTTTTTTTTTTTTTCCAGAGCTGCCTATGATCAATGTTTAACATCGAAGGAAGTTCACTTAAAAAAAAAAAAAATCCGTAGTAGCTGAGGATCTGATCTCAATAGGTGTTATTTGTGTTGCTGGTTTGCGCTTAAAGCAAATCAGCAACCTTTAATGGATTTGGTTTTCAAAGCGCACCCAGCCAACAGGTCAGGCTAGCGCCGGTGGAGGAGTCTGGCCGGGGATAAGGGGATTTAACCCCCTCGTGAGTGAATGCAGCCCTGTGTTTATTAGTGTGCCAGTGTAATATACGGCTTTCTGCTTGCTTTGCAAATCTATCCAGGCTGCCTCCGCTACTTCTCCTTTGGATATTTCATTCGCTGAGGGTTAGCAGGCACAGCGTTATTGTCGCTGGTTATTGCCTTTCGTTTATTACAGGGGGGAGTTTGTTTAGAGGGGGAGGAGGGGCGCGGCGGGGTACGAGGACTCTGCCTCCGAGAGTGGGCCGCTCGCATGGCTGTGCAAGTGAATGGTAACCATTGGTTACGGCTTAGCCCGCCGCTGCTAGATGAAGCTGATATATTCATGTATTCATCTCAATTAGTCGGCTCCAAACGCAGACACTCATCCCTTCCTCGGCTGTGCTCCGTGCTTCTTATTAGAATATTTGATCCTGCATGCAAGACCTCCCTCACTCTTTTTGCACACCATGTCAACTCTTGTTTCCACTCTTCAAAAAACCCCTCCATTATTCTGCCCTTATGTTTCTGAGTTTGTGCGTGTGTGCGTGCGTGTGCGTGTGTGTGAAGGTGCGGTGGGAGGTCTGTGTTCAAGTCATTTTGGTTGATTACTCAGATCTCCTCTCAGCACGCAGACCACGAGAGACCGCAAAGCAAACTCGGAGAGAAACAACAGTGTTGATTTTTGTTTCCTGCTCTTCGCTAACACAAACTTATTTGCTGACTAACCCTCCTCCTTCTCCTCCATCAAGGCGACTCACAGTTGTTGAATGTGGGTCTCGTACTGGTTTTCTTTAAATCCATCTGCTGAGGAGCTGAAACCGCCTCTGTTCTTAAGCAAGTCCAACACCGCTTCAAACGAAAGCAGCAGAGACGTCTGACGGCTGCTTGATGGTGGCATGTTTGGAGTTAGTGATGATTAAGAGGCAGGCCTGCAGAATGAGCACGAGTCTCCATGTCGGGCCAGGATGGGATTCTCAGTGTCATAACCCCAAAGTGGAAAAAACCCCCAAACAACATCAGTTTTTACTGGATCTCGGTACATCCACAACAATTTTAAATGAAAATGTATAGCACGATCCATTAGAAATAGAAAAGCTACAAAAATTCATACTGCTTCCAACACAAGATGGTTTTTTATGGCTATTATGTGTTTATTTATTTATTTTGATATATAAGTTTGACCAATGTCATACATTTTATTTCTGTATTTGTTGTGTTATTTGAATTTAATGTAATTGAGCATAATCGTTATTCAATGCTCTACAGAGTTGGTAAAAACTCCCATCATTCCAACTATTTTGCTGGTCTTCCATACATTAGAACAGCAAAAATTAACATTTTAAAACTGGAGCTTTATAAAACTTTGGTATACCTGGACATCATTAAGCACTCTGTGCCCGGTGCATGATGGGAGCTGACTGAGACGATTGTGTGTCGTTCTTCTTCTGCTTAAAAAAAAATCCAAAAAGCAACAAGAACAGAACAAAACAATGCAGGCTGTAATCTAAAACACTCAGCACATGTATTTTTCCATTTCCATCAGAGACGTCTTGAGGTTGTTCTCCCTCCTCTTTTGCCGACAACACATAATCTCGGCGCATTTCTTCTTCGGCCAATAGCTGAGCTCAAATCACACAAGCTCTCTGTCTGTCAGATTGGAGCTCGCTCTCCCTCCCTCTCTCCCAGCCCTGGAACCGTGGTTTTGTCTTTTCCAAGGCACGCTCTGAAATGGCTTTGTTTTCCGACAGCCATTCAGTGGCACTCTCAGCCAGGGCCTGCCAAAAAGAGATCCGCCTCCCCCCCCCTCTTCCCCCCAACCCACCAAGCTGGAGCCCGGGCCTGTTTACACAAACTCATCGGAGAAATATGGATATATAATTATAGAGGTTGTTAGTTTTAATGTTGCATCCTCTCAGTTGAAGGGGGAAGAAACAAAAAAAAAAAAAAAAAAAAAAAAACCGCATGTTTGGGCAGCTTCGATGAAGGGTGGCTGATGAAACTCTGACCAAGAATGGCGTGAACTTTTCTGCAGAGAGCGTTTCAGAGACGGGGCGGGAGAGGACGGAGAGGGGGGGTAAAAAAGGAGGGGAGGGGGCGCTTTTTCGACGGAATCGAATCAGCTCCGAGTTAAGCAAACAAACATGAATCACGAGGCGGCGATAGAGATTACTGTGGTCGTCCGACGCATAAATACAGAGTCTAAATACTACTCTGCAGGGCCAGGGCCGAGCCCGTTTCTGTGAATTCAGCTCGGTGGCAAAATGTCCGTGTTCCATTCCAGCGCGACCACAGGCGCACAAACACAGTAACAGGAGTCGACAAACACACAATGAGGCGTGTGTGTGCGTGCGCGCAAACACACAGGCATAAATAAGCACAAAGCCACATAAGCAAATTCAAATATATATATATATATATATATCCATCCATCCATCCATATATATATACATATATATGCTCATATGCTCACAGAAGCATGCAAATAGATGCACACATAAAAAAAGAAAAACTACAACACATAATGTTGCTTCACTCATCCTCCCTCTGCAGAATTGCCGGCGTTAATAGGAGCTGCCGTAAGCACTGTGCATTCGTTAGCGCACCTTTAAGAGAGGCACGGCTGGGCTGAGTACGGGATCTTTTCAGTCAGCAGTCCCACAGGTGCAGCTCGCGCGCACGTGATGGATGGATGCGGGGAAGAAATGCGTCTTTAAATAAATATGTGCCGTGTAGTTCGGGCCCACAGCGACGCCGCGGTTCAGTGTTCAGGACTTGCATTCTGCTAACTCTTTTCCCACTCCTCTGTCTCGCCTAATTTTTCTTCCTGCAGCTTCGTCTTTCACCCCTTTAGGCAAGAGCCAGGACACCAGAGTTTTATAGCATTGTGGTGTTAACTCAAAAACCAAAAGGGATAACACAGCAAAATAAAAAAAAAGCAACAATTATCCCATCTGCCCATCCATCCATCTTTTCTGTACATTCATTTACCCTTGCAGGGTCATTCTAAGCCGGGTACACCCCGGGCAGGCCACCAGTGCTTCACAGAGCAACACCGAGACACAGCCACACATACACACACTCCCTCCTTCGGACAATTTAGAGAGACCAATTAGCCAAACCTGCATATTTTTGGACTGTGGGGAATGCCAAAGCACCCGAGGAGAACTCATTTATGCGAGGGGAATAACACATAAACTCCATAATGAGAGGTCTTGAGATATGGACTTTGGCAAAAATATAGACGAAATACCTGCTTTAGTTGAGCTCCTATTATAGATTAACAGTATAACACGTTAATGAGTCTTTTCACACTGTGGCGGTCTGTGGAGAAATAATGCAAAAAAGCTGAATTGAGTGTTGGGCTGGACGATGTGGCTGATATAACCGTCGATTTTGATAATTATTAATTAGCTGAAATACAGCCAAACTGATTCCTGTGTTATCTACAGTTTCCTCTCGAGCCGTTTTACTCATTCACACAAAACAAGGTACTCAACAGGTTGTTGCTAGGTAACCAAAGAGTGAGTGAGGTTGTTGACGCCACCAGCTTCGCGAAGCTGG
>NW_015114236.1:23560-47235 GCF_001443285.1 Poecilia latipinna | reverse complement strand
GTTGCTAGGTAACCAAAGAGTGAGTGAGGTTGTTGACGCCACCAGCTTCGCGAAGCTGGCTGCGAGAGGTAGAGCGGCTAAAGCCTTTCCTCCCCTGCCTACGTCCCCCAGAATGCTGTGCGGTTCTGGATTGGAGTTTAATGAAATTCTTGAACATTCTACCTGAAGTACTCTCTGTTTACATTGATCACGTGTCTATCGAAATATATATATTGTTGATTGATTACCCAGCCCTGTATCAGTGCAAGAAACCTTCTTTTAGCCAATTATCCCCCAGTGTTCAGCAGCAAGAGACAGAGAGAGAGAGAGAGAGAGAGAAAGAGAGAGTCTTGGGCTCCTCAACTCTCCAACCAGGGAGTTTTGAGGATTGTATTGTTTCCTAGGAATGCCAGAACACAAGAGTACAAAATTAAACAATGCAGCCCATAATCTCAAACAATCTACTCATGCAGTTTTCCATTTCGATTCGAGACATCTTGAGGTTGTTCCCCTTCGGTTTCTGCCAAAAACACATATTCTCAGCGTACTTCTTATCCGGCCAATAGCTGAGCTCAAACCACAGCTCTCTTGTCTGTCAGATGGAGCTCGCTTGAACAGAGCCTGCAGTCGGCTGCCCGCCGTTGCTTGCCAACTGTGTTGAAACGGCGTTTGGGATAGCGGCCCTCCTTTAGTGCCGTTCTTCAGGCGACTGAGCAGCAGTGCGCAGCATCGAATGGGGGAGGCGTGGTGTTGCGTTGGATAGGCCTTGTGTCTCAACAGGACGACTTCAAACCGTAGAAGACAAAACGACGACATGATCTAAAAACCAACCTACTCCCTACCACCTAGTTTCCTCTCCTCCTCACATCTCCGTCTCTTCGCTCCGCAGTGACGGATCCTTCAGGAAATTGTTCCGAGTCTGCCAGACATTTTCCTCCTGTAGCTGTTTATTTGTGTTTAGGTTGGGTCGGTTAGAGAACAGGGCGTCCGGATCCTCTCTCTCCTCTCCTCTCTCTCCAAGAGGGGAGGTTAAGCTCTTGGACTCTTTTTTTTTTCTTTTTACCATCTTGTGCCAAAAAAAACACTGATCCCCGATCAGCGCGGGTTTACCGTGTAAGTGATATAAGAGGCGAGGAGAAAGGAGCGGCCCGAAAAGACCCGGGCTGGGCTGGTTGGGACGCAATCAATGTGTGAGTGCACACGCGTGGATGTGCGGGCTTTGTGCGCATTAGGACGCAATCAGCGGCCCTTTTTCTCTGCGGTCCGCTTCTGCTCTCTGATTGGGATTTTGGCGAGTACCGGAGAGGAGGGAGAGCTTCTCTTTCCCTGCTTCCTGCGTGTCAGGGCTGGAGAAGCCTCACTGCCGTGTGGGAATCTCTGGTGCTTTACACATTAGCTTCATTGCACCCCCCTCCCCTCGTATCTCCCACAGCATTTTTTTTTTCATATCCACCTCCGTGTCAACATGTGTCTGTGTACGTGTGTGTCACTATGCATTAGGACTGCTCTGACCGGAAACGATGTTGGCTCCAGTCAGCTCCCCTAACATGTTAGCAGGTACCAGAGAAACTCTCCTCAAGGGAGGTTTGGGCGCACACAGGCGTCCACGTCCAAAAATAATCAAACCACGCACAAGGGACATGTGTGCGCCCACACACCTATCCCCGTCTTTGTTTGTCGTTCTTTTTTTTTTTTTTGCAGATTTTGATTCAGTGGACAACAGATGGGCTGACATCAACTCTCTCCTCCATAACAAGTACATCCTCTGTCTCTCTCCCAAGCCTTTACTGGCGCTCTCTGCTCTAATCTAGTGCTCAGGCAATTAGGCGGCTATTTGTTCATGGGGATACTGCAGGCATAAATGTCATTGATTGCCATCGACCGTTTTTCATCACTCAGATTGTGAGGATTTCACTAATATCCTTCCCCCCCTTCGTTCACTTACGTGTTTGGTTGAAAAAGTTCAGCAGAGAGCGTTGCATCCACTCCACTCCTCGCCTCGTCCCTCGCCTTTTCAAACGCCTCGTCCCATTTTGCTCTGCATCACCTGTTTGAGATGGGAAGCCCAGCGAGCCTGCGGCAGGAGTTATCATTTGTTTGTTTGTTTGTTTCGCCATTGCTGATGTGTGTTATTGTGTGCCGTGCAACACAAGGCCGGCTCAGTTGTCATAACTCTCCTCCGGAGGCCGGATTGAAAAGGTCAGTGAAAATGAAGCCGCTCTCGTTGTGGACGATGGATGGATTCGGCGCGCGCGCACTAAATCATCTTAAAACATTTGCGCAAATGCAAAACCCCACCCGCCTCCCTCCCACCTTTCTGATCATATTTTACATGTAGCGGCAGGAAAGGGGCGGAGCTCCAGATACTTCGTCTGCCACCGTTCTGGCTTGTTGATTTGTTCCAATTCCTCGGCTCTGGTTTCCCTCAGGGGGGAGTTCACTCGCAAATTACCTCCTCAGTCAGTTGAGGTTTTCAGAGCCCTCGTGCCCTTTGACATGCCACCGCTATCTCAACACATTCCGATCCATCCCAGCGGTTCTTTTATCGCGCTGATTTGTGGCTCGCCGCTCTGTAGGTGGATCGACTCCTCTCTGGAGTCCAGAGTCCCAAATCACCTTTCCTCTCAACAGCCACAAGAAAGGCCGGTAGAAAAAGAAAAAAAAACAAAAAAAAAACGAGCTAGTATGGATAAAGGTGGGTCGGTTTTATTATTATTATTTTTTTATCAACAGCTGGAAGTTAGCGAGTGAACCGGGGTTCACCTCGCACGATTATCAGTGCAAACGAAGCAAGACGAAAACTTCAATGAGCCTCCCGCTGAGTAGCGAGCTCGCTAAAGAGGCCTTCTGTGTACATCTGTCAGCTGATTTTTGCACATGTGCAACCTGACGATATCAGTGCCACCCACCAATACTTAGGAAATAGCTACCGGGATTTATCTTTTGCTAAGCTTCATACAAAGGCATTCACAAAGGGGGCAATGTAATAGGATAATAGGAGCTGTACTCTTTGTTAGCAGGCACTTTGCTTTACAGTGAAGGTTAAATGTCAGTTGAAATAGACATTTTAGGCTAACTGCATGGTGCCTGCACCCCTCATTTACTTAATAGTGGTGCAAACAGAAGGGACAACGGTAGTTTTCCGTCGAACATGAGTGACTTACTAATTATCTCCTACCATAATGGCATACTATAAATTTTTTTTTTAAACTGCATTTAGACGGAGCCCTCTCTCTGCAGATCATCAGAAACATGAAGTTGTTCAGCAGCCCCAAGCCTTCCTCTGAAGAATATATAATTAGTATAATAGAATGAAAATGGATGCACGTTTTTCATGATGTTTAAAGTTTCTGAGAGCAGACCGATTTGACTTTTATGAAAGTCAGATGGGATTCCAAAGTAGTTTTTTTTTTTTTTTTCCAATAGGGGCATTCCACACATTTTATCCAGAGCAGGGCTAACTTTTTTATTTTTTCCCCTTTTCTGTGGTCAGTGTGTGTTGAGGCAAGCAGATGACGCCCAAAGTGAATTTTCTGGCCTGCATGCAATATGCAGAAAACCTGCACAACATATTAACCCCAGCACACCATGTTAAGAGCGAAGCAGGGTGTCAGTGGCATCATGGTGTGGGGATGTTTTTTCTTCCGATAGAGACTGGTAAGCTTGTCAAGGAAAAACTAGTGAAATGGACAGACATAAATACAGAAGAATCAAGAAAAGATGCTTGTGTTCGCAAGAGACAATTGGATAAACATTAGCTAAAGTGTAATTAATTAAGCCCTGGTCTGGGACTTGAGATTGATATTCACAAACAATCTGCATCCACACCAATCGACCTTGGAGTTGTTTAGCAGAGAAAGGCTAAGTGGCTAAGGCTAGTCTGTATCTGTGCACAGCAGAAACATTTCCCCCTCCAAAATAAAACTGCAATTACTGAAATTGCATACCAAATAGACGTCATTTTTCAGTACACGTGCTTCTAAAAAAAAAAAAAGGTTTAAAAACCAAGAATCTGTCTCGCCCTTAAAATGACTTACTACTTTGTCCCACTGCAATCCCAGTGAAACACAGTGAACCCTGTGGTTGCACAGTGACAACATATGAAAAACTTCAACTGCTATAAATGCTCTCGCAGGACACCGTGCACGGCGAAACCTGCTGGATGGATATTTTAATTTGATATAAGCGACAGAAGGCCATCAGTCAACTCAACCAAAGATCCTTCTAACAAATGAGGATGGATCGGCGGGAGAGGGGATGAAAGTCGAAGCTGAAGTGCAGGTTTAAAAGTCATGTTGACTGATTGTCGATGCAGATTAATGGGTGGTTGTTTGAAAAAAGAAAAAAAAAAGGGAATAGTGGGCATCTCGCCCACTGTTGCTGTGACAAGAGAGAAGAAGAAGAAGAAAAAAGAAGCAAGATGGGATTAATGAAACACTAACGCAGAGATTCCCCACCCCTTGTTTTAACAAGGATGAAACTGTGTGCTCCTGGTTAACTGCACACATTGTTAGCTGAAAACAAGCCTTGCACACACATACATAATGGTTGGAAGCGAGACAAACAACGACGCAGCAACTCCCACATGAACAATATTAACCTTTAGCTTTTTGAGCTTGTGTTTGTGGGTGCGTCTGCGCCTCAGCATGTGTTGCATCTTCCCCTAACCTTTAACTTGCACCAATCAGAAGGTGAAATGCCACTTTTTTTCCTCTCCCTCTCTCTCTCTCTCTCTCTTTCTGACTCTCTCTCTGACCCAGTTTCTCCTTGACTTACTCCTCTCAACACGCAACATTTCAGCTGCTGTTTGTCAAATGATGCAGCATCATAGAGGAAGGACTACAGGAGCAACTCTGTATGTGTGTGTCGCTCAAGAAGTGTTTGTTCACCTGTTTGTTTTGTGTGTTTAAGGGGTGTTAATGCCTGTGCGCTGAAGTCTGCAACACAGTTTTAAAAAAACAAACAAAAAAAACAACAACAATAACGATCTAATAAATGAGGAGCGACGTTTACCGCGAACAAAGAAAACAAACGCGCTTCTGAAGTTATTGTATGATTAAAACAGTGCTTCCTCCTTTTCAGCCTAACTACTGATGTGGCTGATGTGAGGGAAAAGAAGCCTGCCGCTGTCACTTCCTCAGGCTCCTTTCCCAGTTTTTAGCCTGCAAGTGATTTGCACTAAACTGTTGGGGTTTTTCCGGGGCTGCAGCTCGATGATATCGGTGAAAAGAGCCATTACTGCCAATTAGCTACTCTGTCATTAGGGAGGACTGTGTGGGCTACTGGCAAAACTCTCCACACAACGGACTGCGTTACAGCTAAAATAGCTGGTAAAGTTTGAAACTGCCTTCTAAAAACGTTCCACATCGGCAGCGGTTCAGCCTTCGCAGGCTTTAATTTTACAGGCGGTCGTTACGGTTCTGGAATTAATATTGGAATAGCTTTGGGTGCTGGCGTTGCGTCGCATATTTTCGAAAACTATTTGCATCAGCTTAAAGCATTACCAGCGGTAACTCCTCACACCTCTCCGCCCCCCCCCCAACAGGTTACAGAGTTTTAATGCACCAATCGACCGCTTTCAAAACTCTGCACTCCCTCGGTGTACACCTGTCAGGTCGTGTGGGTTTCAGCCGAGAGGAGCGCTTGCACACCTCGAGCAGGCCACGCTTGCATTTGTATGTGTGAGCGTATGTGTGTGTGTGTGTGTGAGCGTATGTGTGTGTGTGTGTGAGCGCTCAGTGGATGTGTGAGTGATTAGGTAAAGGCAGGGCTGAGCAGGAGTCACTGGAGAGAGACTCAGGAAGCGATGTGCTTTAAAATGAGTCTGTCCACATCATGTCATGTTGGAGCGCGCTCAGTCTGTTCATGTTTGAGACAGATGACTTGCTCCGCTCCCCAAGGTCCCCCTGTTATTCTGCATCCTTTATCTCCAACTGATCCGACACACGGCCCACGCCATGTGTGTATGTACGTGTTTACTTGTCTGTGCCGGTGCGTGTGTGTGTGTGTGTGCGCGCGTGTGTGTGTGTGCTTTGACTGCATCATGTAGGACATTGTCCTCCACTTTATTGTGAACAAGGTTGTGAATGCATTGGAGTGCTTTTTTTCTTTAGTCTATTTTTTTCTTCCTACGTCAAATGAATAGTCTGTTAGGAGGCCGGAACATACCCAGAAACTCTCTCAACTTTGGACGTAAAAAATCGCTCCACATCGTCAGCTAAGACCGGAGCATCTCGGACCGACTTCACGTGGAGTTGCGAAAAACGGTACACATGCAGAACTCTTTAAGATGCACAAGAAAGTTTCTTGGAGGTACGCCCTAAACCCAACAGAAAGCTGGAAACCACTATTTTGACATTTTACACCCGTATTTAGCTCACGGCAACGGAGAAGTGAAATGCATTTTTTTTTTTCCTCTGTCTGACCCAGTTTCTCTTGAACTTATTCCTCTCGAAACAACATGTCAGCTTCTGTTGGCCAAATGATGCAATTTCAATGGGTACTTGCAGGAGTGTGAGTTTTTATGTGCCTCTGACTGACAACGTCCCCAGTGAACCTGGGTGCTAACTTGTTGACGTAGTATTGCCCATAAGGACGCAGGGCGAAGTACCGCCAAGGTTTCTTGCAACTTTAATTAGTTGAGAACAGCAAAAGTGGTTTTGGGGCTTATGAACTGCTGGTGTAATTTATTTGGTTTCTTCCTAAGTTAGATGAAGTTACTTCTTTTTTTTTTTTTTGAGGCCTGGCTATTCTCTCAAAAACTCCTAGAAAGTTTTGACTGTTAAAGGAGTAGGAAATTTATTTGTGTTGATACAGGTAGAAAAAAAAAAAAGAAGGGTTTTAATTGCTCGCCCATAAACTTCACCACCTTGGACGTGGCACATAAAGCTATAAAATTTGGTACACATGCAGAACTCATCAAGACGGTCAAAGTAATTATTGGAGGTATGCCCTATACCCAATTGATTGTTGGCTATGTCGGGCCACAATCATCATTTTGACTTTATGTATGGTAACGACTCCCCCCCCCCGGCCCCCACTTTCTCTGTCCCCGTTTCTGTTCCTCTGAACACACAATATTCCAGATGCAGTTTACTAAATGATTCAGGGTTTGCATTTTCATGATCCAGTGCTCACTTGACAATGTTCTTCACTTAAACAGGGCATGTACACTCGAGGGCAATCGTGCTTAAAACCTCCATCCATTACTTGTGCTCTGGAGCTGATGATGACGGCAGAAAGTTAAAAGTGATTCT
Source organism: Poecilia latipinna (assembly GCF_001443285.1). NCBI lineage: Eukaryota > Metazoa > Chordata > Actinopteri > Cyprinodontiformes > Poeciliidae > Poecilia > Poecilia latipinna. The sequence goes on along the minus strand of NW_015114236.1, from coordinate 40,000 downwards.
TAAAACCTTGAATTTTCTCACACACAAAAAAAAAAACAAAGGAAAAAAAACCCCACTCTGCTCACATGTTAGGGTTGACAACCATTTATTTGTGTAAAACAACTCATCAGACCCCTTCTAGCTAAATAAATGTTGGTAGTTTTGTTGTTTTTATGGTGATTCGCTGTAAAAGTAGTTGCCCATTGAGACATAATTGAATATGAACTTTGATGTTCTGCAGGTTAGAAGTTTGTCCTAAACCCAAAACGAAGTCGGCCATTTTGGGTCAAAGCTGCCATTTTGACATTTGATGTAACAGCTTACAGCTTATTATTAGAGGGTGAAATGTACCAAAGGAAGTGGGCGGGGCCAGATTTCAAACTATTAATATTTGCGATTAAACAAAAAAATGACGCAAACAAAAAAAATCTCAACTATTCATCGTTAAATTTATCCCAGTTGGTGGTAATCAGGTTGGAAACAAAAACAACATGGAAAAAAAAAAGTGACATCACTTAAGCCCCGCCCACTGATAAGTCAGAGTGGCACGTTTTTCTCATAGACAGCGCTCTCTGACTCTTTTTGTCCATATCAGCGTAAAACTGTGTCAGGCGATAGATAAGCTGATGTTGCTAAACAAAACTATGATGACGTAAGAGGGTGTAGCTGTGGCTTTTGATATTATTACCACACAGTTTCAACTAGCGAAGCTCCAGTCTAACAACAGGCACTGGGTCATTGGGTCTGCTCTACATTGGACATAGCTGGACATCAATCCAACGGCAACGTGAAATCTTTGCGGCTGTGGTCAAACGTATCCACCGTTCCCTCCAGGAGACTTCAGACAGTCAGTTCCAGCTCCTGCTTTGATCGAGGTTTGTGAAATTCGGCACACATATGTAACCTCTCAAGATCTTAAATTAAAAAAAAAATAAAAAATAGTCTCTTGAAGATATCGTCCAAACCCAGTGCGCGGGGGAAACGTTTGTGCTTCCTCATGGGAGACTCGTGGTTTGCGGTCTGTTGAGGGATAAGGAAATGGAGAGTGGAAAGGTAAAAGCTCTGTCCCCGCTGGATCCACTGTGGAGGTGACACAACAGACACCCACAGAGAGAGAGAGAGAAAGAGAGAGAGAGAGAGAGAGATGCCAAACCTCTCTCTCTCTCTCTCTGACTGCAGACTGGGAGGCTGGCACAGACACTCCCTGTCTTTGAGCTACACACAAAGACACTTTGGGAGCTGCTGACAGGTCCTCTGCAGAGGTTAAAAGCTGTCATAAGTAGACTTGAAGCACCAGCCCAGTGGTGGTGCTGGCTGTGCAGGGCCTTAATGCCCAAGCCTTTTGCTCGGCAATGCGGGGCTGCTTTCTTGACTGATGTCCACGGACCACACACATCCAAGCACATCGACAGTAAAAAAAAAAAAATAAATAGGAGAACGGATTTGTTCATGAATATTTGTGAGCATATAGACACATCTTTTTTTAGTCGCTCACACATTTCGCAGGCCATGCACACACATCGCGATAAGTCCACATGCCCACACGTCGCAACTTTCAGCAGAGTTATTCAGATGTACACAGAATCCAAAGTACACACATTTAAGGAGTCTAATGGAGCGTTTAAGAGAAATTCTGAGTGTGAGTGAGAGAAGAAAGCTGGCATACACACACACACACACTCTCACACACACTCACGCACACGTGCATGCAATCCAAAGCACATATGCTTCCTCCACTTAAACAGAGAGCGATCACCTCCCACCTCCTCTTTCCAAACTCAGCTCGGCAGTCCCTCCTTCCCTCAACCCCTCACTTCATCACCTCCTTCCATATTCCCCTCGCAGGCATATGCACGCACAACTGTCCTATGTGCACACACACACGCACACACGCAGTTATGCCAGCACACATCAGACAGATCAGGTCTCACTCATCTGCCGTTCCTGCACTTTTTTCTGGAGAAGAAAAAAAAAAAAATCTCATGCATCTGCATCTTCTTTTGGCCTCCCTCGCCCTGTGCCCCACACACAAGCCCCACTTTTACCTCGCTAACATACATCAACACATGCATGCACACATGCAGAAAAAAACACACACCTCTATTTTACCTCACCCCCTCCCCTCACCCCACCCTGCGCTATAGCATAGTGCTTTCTGCTGGGAGGATTTAGAGGTACCCTGTAATTTTGCTGCTGGAGGAGCTTTTAAGTCCTGCCTGATCTTCTGGCTATGCAGGCAGCTTGCGCGTGTGCGTGTGCGTGTGCGTGTGTGTGTGTGTGTGTGTGTGTGTGTGTGTGTGTGTGTGTGTGTGTGTGTGAACTTGTATTTGTTTGTCTGCACGCCCATGTTGGTGTCTGCTGACTTCTCAGGACTGGAGTTTCATGCAAAAGTGTGAGAAACCAGTAAACCTTCTGACATTTTTTTATGTTATAACCACATTACAATTTACCAGGACTTCATGTGATAAAATAACACAAAATAGCCTTTAACATAATTGCTAAGACGAGGATAATTATTTGTGCTTTTAAAAGGATTTCTTTAATAACAGAAGTCAAATTTTTTTGAGTCTATTTTTAGGACCATCTTTCGTCTGCAGCTGCACCTGTAAGGCAGCTTCAGTCAGAACAGATTCTCAGCTGGATCATTGAGGTGTGAACTTTGACTGGGACATTATTGGATGTGAATATAATTAAATCTAAACCACCCCATTACACTCTGACTGCCTGACTTCCAGGATCGCCTTCTGGGAAGAGTATTCCCATAGCATGATGCTGCCACCACCATCTATCGCCATGGGAACGGAGTGTTCAGGTTGATGTCTAATGTTAGTTTCCAGCCTTACATATTATTTTTGATGTATGGGACAGTAAGGTCCTGACTACTTTGCTTAAAGTTAAAGAATAATGCAGGTTATTCTCCCCAGTTTGATCCAGATGGAAACTTTTTTTTTTTTAATTGGAGCAGAAAGATTAGAGATAAATTGAAATCTTATTCAAATACAAAGTACTAATCTTTACATAACCGCACTTTTTGCATTCTTTTGCAAAGACAAAATGTATCCAGCCCCAAACACAGAGGGGCCCCAAGTCCTGCTTATACTGCTCCGAGCTGACTACATTTTAATAAACACCTGTCAAATGTGTCTTTTAATAAGGTAAATCTGCAAAAAAAAAAAAAAAGAAAAAAAACATGAAAAAAAGAAAAGAGAAAAAAATGAAATAAAGAAAACCCTCAAGTTTTGGCTCTACAATAGTTTACACATTTCCTTCCAACAGCGACAGAAAAATCAGACTGTTTCATTTGTTTAATTAAACTATTACATCATCAGGTCAGTTTAAAAAAAGCAAAACAAAAACAAAACATCATCGTACAAGTGTTTATTAAATTTGTGACATTTTTCTGGCCCTCACGTCCTCTCGACTCCACAATTTTGGCCCAAGAGACAAAAAGTTTGGACACCCTGTCCTAGCCTGTCAGTTTGGGTGGCTACAGCTGCTCCATGCTCTCTCTTTTTTCACTTAATGGATTAAGCAGTGCTGTGTAATATATTTTGGGATATTGGTTTTTAACCTGACCTCTAAAACATCCTTCTTTGGCTGTTTCTGTGTTCCTTGTTCTTCACGATGCCGTTTGCTCACTACTATTCCCTAACAAAAGGCCTTCCACAGAAGCGATGCAGTTACAGCGAGATGAAAGTACACACAGTTGGCGCTGATGCTTGTTTTTATTTAGAGGTATCAGAGTAAAAAGGGGGTCTGCAGAGAAAAATGTTAAAGTACCCTATTAATCCAATCCCAAACATACATCCATGTAAGAATTATCCTCTTTATCGTTGAAAAATGCCTTTCTAAATGTAATGATGTTTGTAACGAGACAAAATGTGAGCCGGTGTGTGTGTGTGTGAGAGTGAGGGAGCAGACTAATCGGGATGTGGGAGAGGAGCTCCCCCTCTGGCTGTGGAGAGACGCAGGGGAGCAGAGCAACAGTTGCATTCACGCCGGGCAGCTAAGCACCACAAACCTTGACCCCTTACCCTGCTTACCGTTACACCGCGGCCAAGCGGCTCCTGGGAGCAGACGGCACGCAGTAACATCAGAGGTACCGCGTGGCGAAGCTTTAAGCGACCGCCACCAAAAGGAAAGGCAACAGAGAAGCAGAGAGAGATGAGAAAATCAGCTGTGTCCACCCTCATTACTCAAAACCACATTTGTTCTGACCCAAATTCAATATTGGATACACAAAATAGCATAAAAAATTTGCTTGTCAAGCGTTGAAGCTGTGACAATTTTATATTGTCTGCCAGGTTCTATTACGACAGAGAAGCATGAGGCAGAGAGGAGAGGAAAAAAAACATCAGCCAAGCCGAGAGCGCTCGACTCATCTGAGATGATAAAAAGAGAAAAAAAAAAAAGTCTAAACGAATCTTCTTGGCTGATGCCAAACCTACAGACGAGGCTATGTGGGAGAGAGACGGCGAGCAGGAGGGCTGGAAGGTTGATTACTGATTTCCATTCCTATTTCTGGGACAAAAGAAATGGAAGTGTGATGGGCTGGGACATCTATTTAGATCCATTTCATTCCACTATAATCAGGCTTTAGCCATGCCCTAATACTCAGGATTAGAAAAGGTTCAAAGTGCAAACATCCAGATCCCCCCAGTATTATTCCAGTCTGTCAACCCCTGTCTGTATGTGTTTTTTCATCCACATATACGCGTGTGCGTGTGTGTGCATGTGTGTGTGTGCGCGTGTGCGCATGCTTCCCCTGTGTGCGCGCCAGGTCTGCCGGGGAGGGTTATCTCTGGAATCAGGCACATAAACCTAATCTAACCCTCCCTGTGCTCGTTCAGGAGTGAAATATTTTGTGCAAATAGGCTCTCTTTTGCTTCTCAGCACTTCAGTTCTGCCCGACTAATGTAAACAAAAACCCAGATAGGGAAATCGCAGCTCTGAGAAATGGACATTTTTATGGCGATGCTCTGTTTGATACGTAAACACGCTGACTGGAATGGAGTGTGTCGTTTTTGTGCCCTGCTTTGCTCGAAAAACGCGATGAAGCGGCTCCGCGCGGCGGCGGCGGTGTTTTCTTCTTCCCCGCCTTGACGCTAACCGAGAGTGATCCGATGGTAGTTGTCGCCCGCTTATGTATTTATCTCCCATTTCTCTTTTTGGGGGGGGGGGAATGTAGACATTATTGACAGTGGTTACTGCGCCTACCGTTTTCCCTGCCTTTGCTCTTCTGAGTGGGAGTCTGAATGCTGTGGGTGAGAGGCAGCCAATGAATGTCACCTCTCATCCACATTCTCATTAAACAACCTGCTCTCTGTCTGTCACATGGGCTGTATCCATCCCTGCGCTTGTGCTCTGGGCAGATGTTGCGCACGCAAACGTGCACGCCGCGGCTAGCTCCACACTGAGCCTATTGCTCTGTGTGAAAGCTTCCCCTCCCCACCCGCCTCGTCCCCACTCCTCCTGGGCCGAACAGGAATAATAAGCAGTAGATGATTCATGATGGATATGGGGCGGGTTGGGGGGGATGTATTCACCAGGACCACCTGAGTGACCTCATTTAGCAGACCTGAGAATAAATATAGACCGCTGCACCGCGCTCCAGCCTTAGCATGTGTTGTCTGGACCACTCAGCGCTGGTATCCCGCAACACGTCTCCCACTCCTCTTCCCAGAGCACCTTGGGGAACAGTCCTTCCTCTCCACCCCGAATGTCCTTGTGAAATCTGGGTTTTTTTTAGTCGATTGTTGAGGCCTTCACTCGAATATGAATGTTAAATGGGAAATTTCTGGGATTTTCATAGCCCTCTGTTGAAGAGGCAACTGTTTTGGTATCGTTACTTATCATAAGTCCAAGCTGGTTTGTTGCAAAGACTAAAGCTAACGACTAGTTTGGATTGGACCAAGACAAAAGGTCCGTTCATTCACACCACCTTTGCTTAGGCCGCTTTGTTCAAACTGTAGTTCGTTTGCCTGGAAAGTCTGGTTCATTTGGGGAGGTGTGAATTCTTACATGAATTCTGATGTGGACCAAAGAACTAGCAAAACAGAGTTAGCATAAACAGCTACGTTTAAGCCTGGAGTTGTTTTAAAAGTGTGGAAGTTTGTTTTTTTCTCCTGTCAGACTTCCCACCAAACATTAACATCGGCGCAGGGGTTTTTTTTTAGGACGCCTTTATTTAACCCTGAAAATTATGCTGAAAATTTGACTTCTTTTTAGCCCACATGTCTAAATTTAGCCTGAACAAAGATGTTTAAAACCAGTTTGCACAGTGGAGCAACCCCCCCCCCCCCCCCTTTTCAGCCAGATTCAGACATCTGTAGATGTCTTTATGCAGCAGAATTTTCACTTTTGGCTTTTCTGCACTTTTTCACATTAATTAGAAGAAAGGCATCATCATCTTTTGAAACTTTGCTCACGGGGTTTAAAGCCGCTGGCTTCAGGCTCCACTACCAACGAATCTGGATTTATTCTGTATGAGTTAACTACTGCAGGTAAGTTCTGTTGAAACTTACAACGTTTCAACAGAACTTTACTTTAAAACAACCTCCTTTAATATGTTTTCTTGTAGGCAAAAATACAGTAGAAGAACATATGTAGCGCTGGAACAGGAGCTTTGCTCTTGGCTCACGTCATTGTACTGTAGATATTTCCCAACATCAACATTTGGCACCTGGTTTCTCTTATGACTTCAGCAGCTGTAGATCTTTTGTTCTCCCACTAGTCACTCTGTGGCCAACGATCCACACCCACAAAGAGGGTCTTAAATCACACAAACCCCCTCTTATGGAGCCAGCCGCTTTCTTTCAAAAACGCAGCATTCCTTCATGCAATGACCACTTCTTTTGGGTATTCTGGACCGCTGAGTTTGTTCCACTCAATCATTAGCGGTGGACCGGTCCTGTCTTTGTTCTTCGTCCTGTCATCCCTTCATCCCTCCCTTGTGTTTTTATCTCTGCCGAGACACACAGGAAGACCCATTTCCCCACTTTCCTCCCTCCAAAACGCGACATGACTGTTGGCCTTTTAATATCTGGAAATCCAGATTTGGATTAACGTCAGCGCTCGGGGGATGAAACGAGAGGGAGCAAGAGAGAGAGAGAAAGAGACGAGGGAAAAATTGAACGAGAGGAAGAGAAGATAGAGTGAGAGGCTTTTAGATTAAAATACCAAAAAAAAAAATCTGGCAGTGTGTCCTTGTTGTCGAGTGGGGTTAGGGAGTTTGACAAACGTGGCTGGCACAGTTGTAGCATGATCTCTTGACACGATAGATGTGAGTAAACCGAAATCAGCCGAGGCAGAGGCTCCAGGTCCGTTTGAAGATTTGCAGCGCATTTTTTGAGAGCGCGCAACAGTTGGTTCCTGCAGTTGATTTCCATCTTGAGCAGCGCTTAAAAGATGGATTCGCAGAAGGAAATGTGGTTATGATCGGACACAGTTAATCAGATTATGAAGTTCCAGCGGTACAGTAATGGCTTGAATTATGTGACGTTGTACATGGTCTGAATGCAAACAACATGTGAAGCGATCATCTTTATAAATCCAGCTCCCTTTCAGTCGCTGGGCTAAACAGGAGCCTCAAAGGGCCAACTTATCATTATGCCACATCAGCGATGCAGAGGCCCCATTCAGCCAGCCTGAAGGAATGGTTAATTTAGACGACAGGAGTAAGTTAACACTGAGAAGATTTGCTCTCCCTGAGTGGATATAAAATTCACTCTTAGTGAGATTATTCAAGCGCCTTTGAGCTTGAGCTTCAAAGAGGTTCGACTTTTTTTTTTTTCTTTTCTGGTGTAACTTTCCCCTGGAAACGGGGGGGAAAATGGAAAGAGGAGAGGAAACTGGGTGTAAAATCACAGATCAGGTTATAGTGCTTGTATCAGCACCCACTCTATCACAACCGGGTGCAGTCCAGTTCACCTCTCCGTCACGTTAAACAAGTCACGGCTCCTTGGTTACACTCTGAGAACTGCTGGGTTCAAAACAACCTAGATTCAGGCCAGAATAATAATAATAATAATAATAATAATAATAATAATAATAAACTGACTCTTGCCAAATGTGAAGACTTACCAATAACCTAGATTACTGAAGAAGTATTTCCTTCTCTCCATTTTCAACTCTTGCCTTATACCCGTTACCCCAGCTTCGGTGCTGACATCCAGGACTTGAGCTGCATGTAATCTGAAAATTATGTGATTCAAAAGATATTCGTAAAAACCCTGATGACTGTGTTTCTCATCTGTACCTTCAACATGGCGACTTTTAGCATTTTGGGCACTGTAGTCTGTGTGGAGTGGATTTATTGCAGGAGAGCTACGTTCATCAGAGAGGATATTACAATTGTACACAAAGAACGAATTATGTCATTTCTAATAGTCCAACATTTGTGTTGAATATATGCGGTTTGCGTATACTGCGGAGCGGTAACCCTGGACACCCCGACAACTTGGAGTGAGTATCTGACCAGGTTTTAGGGAAGATGGCAGAAAGTTGGGAGAAAATTTACCCTTTTTAGTAGAACAACTAGAAACTTTGCTACTGTGAGGCTCAAAATTATTTTTATGAATTCACTGGGCATTGAAAGAGATCAAATAAAAAACAGCATCTTCATGCTATTTAAGACTTTTATTAGCAAATTTCATACTAATTTTGTATTAACTTTTTTGAACAGTTCTTGTAGATGCTACCAGCAGTCTGTTGGTTATTTAATTTTTATTTTTTATTTTTTTGCTGTGGTGAATGGTAGTATTAACCTATGGTAAACACACTCATTATCACACTCAGGTTGTTTTTCATTTACTTGCTTTATGTCAGATTTACAACCGACATCAAACTTTTGGTCCAAGAAAAACGTTTTTGATTTACTATTACTATAAAATTTTAAACCAACCTAATAGTTGGGTAATATTTTTAAGGAATAAAAACACAAAAACAACTGATTTGAAACACAAACAAATGCTTTTTAACCTACAAGAAAAGTTTCCATTCTAATAACATTTTATTCTTCACAATAGTGGCTAAAAGTCGTAATATGAGTGGAGTCGTTTGCTACATTTAAGTGGACATAATTTTTTGATATAATTAATAATGGTTTTCTTTTCAAAAGTCTAAGCATTATTAGGATCAAGCCAAAACTATTATTAGAATTTGTATTTGAATAAACATGTATCCAGATTGTATGGATGTTTTATTTTACAAAAGCTCCTACAAAGTTTGTGGAAGTATGGGATTTGATAATGTAATTTTCCAGAACTGAATAAGTATGAAGAAAAGAATATGTAGAACAAATGTTTGTGGTTCTGAAGGGTTCAGGCTCCAAGTAAACTCTTTTCACTTGACTCAAATTTTTCACATTAAAGCTCGATTTCCTGGTAATGTCTGAGAAAACGTGAAAATTGTCAGTTTTTGTGATGAACATCCCGCTTTAGGTTCACTTTTTATTGTAAATTAAATTAAAAAAAACTGAATCCGTCTTTTAATGCTCATTCAGATAAAACACTTTAGTGAGTCACAGCTGTTTAAAATCTTACCGACATACCAAATCTCATCCAACAAATTTAGCTTGATGTATTGTTTAGGTAAAACTACTTAACATTTAGTTTAAAGAAATAACGCCGCAGCTTTTATAGATTACAGGACGTAGATAACTCACCAGGCTCTCTAAGCCTGGAGCGCTCCTTCACATTAATGCTGCACGTAAATTTGAAATGTTGTTCTGTTCGTGCACGGCACTTAGTTGTCCAGGCCCCTCCTGTGTATTTCAGTGTCCACTTCCCTCAGCTGTGTTGAGTCTACACCAGAGTTTATGGGGGGGCCGATGGGGATTTGGTTGATTTCGCCAAAGAGCTCCTGACAAGATGTTATCACAGCGAGCCTCACAAATTATCACGCACTCCGGCTATGCTAGCAAAATGTTGTGCTTGCCCTCGTAATTTAGAGGCCGAGCGCCATCTGATAGCGTAACACAATATTAGTGCTGTTCATTATTTCGTTTTGTTCAATTTCTCTGAAGTAAAGAAGCTGGAATCCCTCGGGATGGGGGGGAGGTGACAAAATGTCAGCATTAATAACACTTAGGAATGACAGGACATGAATCAACTAGATGAGCCTTTCTTTTTTTGTTGTTGTTTTCCGTAGCTGCGGAGCCACATTTCAACAGCTTGATACAGGAGTTTATAGCAAGTAATCGCATGTAGAAACATTGATTCAGCCATGCCAGTAAGTATTCCAGTGTTTGTCAGGCATTGTTTGGACCCGCATCCCCTCCCCTCCTTCCTCTGCCCCGCAGCCAAGTTTGCTTCTCTTTGTGCTGTCATTAGATAAGCATCCTCTCCAAGACAATGTCATCGTAATGAGGGTGCCATCTGAAGCAATCACCCTGGGAGATGGTTATTGAGTTAAGAGGGACGGAAAGGAAGGAGGAGAGGCAGACATTACAGATATGTATATATAAAAAGTGGAATGATTTGAGACCTAGATGGATAAGGCGAGGAAGAGAAACAAAAGCAATTGAGAGGAAGGAAAAGAGCAGAGTAAGCGGTCATGGAGATCATTTGGGGAATTCCAAACTTAGAGCCATCGTCTCATGTCCCAATGCGCACACACATACACAACCTCGTGCTTAACTGCTCAGTGCTAAGGTTGGAGTCACACTCTGTCTCCCCGGGTCATTATCATGGGCCTGGAAATAGACAGCCAATTGTGTCGCGGCGCGTGAAGAGACCGTGACATTGGATAAACAACGCCGGACCCCTAAACTCTCCTTCCTCGGCCGGATCAGAGCCGGGCTTTGAAACGAGCGGAGACACTCCGCGTGTCCGTGCACTAATTTAGAAATGGATGCAGCAAGAACTTTGAGCGAGGCATTTAGCTCGCTGCACTACCAGCAAGTGGTGACACATGTGGCCCAGAGGGAGTTAGCTGCTCGAAGGACTTGGCAGGCAGCTGGAGCTTTGGTAGCCGTGCCTCACTGCTAAACTATGCGCAAACAGAAAACACACACACAAACTCGCACACACTGTTTGAGGTCTAACCGAGTTCCTCTTCGCCACCTCAGTGGACTGTAATGTTGTTCCTTTGCGTTTGACTTCACTATCTTATGTTAATGAGAGGTGGCGTTGAGAGGCGCTGGCCACTGATTGAGGGTGAGAACTGCTAATCACTGCAACAGCTAATCAGAGCTTGTCGTAAATATTGATTAGTTCTGTGCGTTATGGACGTGCTCATTAACCAACGTGTCACCATCTCTCCTCTTTCTTCTGCCTTCTTTCTTCCCTCCACCCTTCTCTTCGTCCTGCTTCCTCCATCCCTCCTCCCCCACCTCCGCCCTCCAGCAACCTCCAACGGCACGATCGAGGGCCTGGAGAACCGCGAGGGAGGCGTGTGCAAGAGCCGAGCCATGAAAGTCATCATGAAAGTCGGGCAAGGTAAGTGTGCGCTCACCTCACATGTAGAACACAAAGAAAAGCGCTGCTGCCTTGAAGCCATGTTTCACTTTGGTGTGACATTTCCATTTAACGCCGTGTGTGCCTGCCGTGACTTTGTCCGCCAGCAGCGTCCGACGAGACGCGATCTCTGGAACTGTAGAGCTGTTCTGTGTAAAACACTTGCCAGCAGGGTTTCTCCAATTTTCCTTTCAGAATTGTTACCAACCTCTATATCATGTTTAAATTTTGATAAAATAATGAAGTTGACATTCTTTTGATGTTAAAGAAATACATTCAACAAATTTTCTTGTTTCATTTCCATTTTAACCCTGAAAATGTTTTTTAAAAAAAAAAACAGACGTGTGTGTGTGATGATTTCTGTCAAACTGTGTTGCCCTTCTGTCAAAATAGAAGTTGTAGTTTTAAAATTGAAGTCATTACATGGCAATTACAGTGATATTATAGCTCATGCCATAATAAGCTGTAATATCAGCAGGAGGGTGGAAAGCTATAAAGCCAACTTCTGTAATGTTATGTAAGTAATCTAATTAGTTAGCTGGTTCCTAACTAACTAGTTAGGAACCAGCTATTGCTATTATATTTATATATAAATATAATAGCATTAATTTGGGTAAATGCCGTTACCCAAATTATCTGCACCCTCTTACACGTCTCACTGATTCTTGGTGTTATGTGAGTTGATTTTTCTCTTTTGTTTGCAACATTCAGCCATATTTCTCAATCAGTGGGGGCTCGTCCGGGATGTACAAATTACAATAACATTCAAATTACAATAACATTCAAATTACAATGAATTTGAACGTCTGAAAACAATTAATTGGCAGTTCAATTCAGAAAGTAAAACTAAAATGTGAAATTGATTATTGTAATATAGTGAAGTACTTTAAGCATATATTTCTGCTGGTTTCTGTTAATTTTGATCATTGGCGCCTAAAATTCAGGTGGGGGGGGGGGTTCAGACTATTTCTAAAGAAGCTGGCTGTTCACAGTGGTGTGTTTCCAAGCATGGAATTATTAGAAAGTTGAGGGAAAGAAATAACTGTATTAGAAAAAGGGGCACAATCAAGTAGGATAATCACAGCATTATGAAGCAAAGAAAATTCAAGAACTTGGGGGAGATTCACAAAGTGTGGGTGGTGGTAAATGTCAGAGCTTCAGAAACTATAACATATTTTCAGAATGAAGACTTACGCTGTCACATTCCTCGTCTTAACATTCGTGAATCAGCGACAATGTCAGAACCGTCTTTACTGGGCTAAGGAGAGAAAGGACAGAACTGCTGCTTAGTGGTTCAAATTCCTCCATTCACATTAAAGTAAAGAAGAAAAAAAGAAGTGCTTTTTTTTTAATTTGGAAAATCAAGGTACCAGAATCTGGAGGAAGATTGGAAAAACATGTTTTTTCCTTCTCTCATTGATTGTTCATTCTGAGATTTTATAATTGGCTCATAAATGAGACAGCTGAAATGTGTCTCGGTTACAATATTTTTACAATTAACTGCTTCCTGAGCTTTTTGCTCATATTATCTGATGATAGTGTCACAGTCAATTGGATTTATCTACACCGAAGTGGAGATAGGGAAAGTGTTCATGAATAAATCCATATCAAATATTATACAAATGAGCAGAACCTCAGATATTACAATTCAAACCAAGGTAATTCATCTTCATATAAAGTTCAAGGACCACTTTGGGTTTCATGAATTCTTTATAAGATCTTTTCCCCCTCAATAACTACAGCATCCTCTACAATTATTGGCAATATTTGGTAAAGACGTGTTCAAAAACCTTTATCTGACTGCGTAGACTTTATGGCTCTAGGATGTAACTAATTCCCTGCTTTGCAGATATTCTTCCTCCTGAGTGTGGCGGTGAGATAAATATGGGTCCTTGTCCAGCCTTGTTTATCTCAGTTGCCTTTAAGCCTTTTAATTATTGCACTGACAGTCTAGATAGACAAGCTTAGACAAGTAGTTACTTTCATGTAGCCATTTCCTGACTTAGGAACACACATTTCACATTACTTAAATATTTTCTAGATTTTCCTATTTTGAAGAGTAGCTTAGATAACTTGACTTCAGTAGTTATTCAGTATTTTCCATGATCTGTTAATTAAATTCTTTTAGTGACAGAGAAAAGTAAAAGTAATGTCTCTCTACCTGGTGAGAGGTGCCAATTTGGATCTAATGTGGCAGATTTTCCCCCCCACCTATTTAATGTTTTTAAATTAAAGTTACTCTTTTCAAAATATTTCAGTATAATTTTGTTCTTTTGTATTAAAATATTTATTTTAACATCATTATACACACTTGTATCAAAAATTATGTACTTTAAAGACAATTTGGAGTTAATAATTAACCCAACAACCATGTTTTTGGACTGCAGGAGGAAGCTGGAGTACCTGGAGAGAACTAATGCCTGAACAAGGAGAACATGGAAACTCCACACATTCAGACTTCTAAGAAAAATAGAAACTTTAACCAAAAGCGAAGCAGCTTAAAGTGTAATTCATTGATGTCAAGTGCAGTAAAACTGCTTGATCATAATTAAAAGTGAGAGACAATAATTATCTGTTTACTTGTGGGGGGTTTCTGTCTGTGGGAAGCGACCACGACTCAGGACCCCTGCATGCACCGCGCTGTGTCATTTCTGCAGCGTGATGAAGTGATCCGATTAGCTCGCCATCGAATTCCTGTCCAGGAATTTTGGATGTAAAGTTTCAAGTTGCACTGATGGAAAACGGACCGCCGCTGCGTACGCCGCGATATACGATTGCATAGGCCCGTATTATGACAGATGATCGTATCCACGTCGCCCGCCCGGCCCTGCGGGGGGAATCGAGACATGTTGAATGACTCTCATATACCAATGAACAGCACGCGCAAGCTGTGTAGAAAAGAAATCCGAAAGAAATAACAAACAAATGACTGATGACTTTCATGGAATAACTCCACTTCCAAGTTGCAGGAGTTGCCCTCTGATGTTCCTCGGCTGCGATTCTCGCCCTGCGGACGCCCGTTTGATATTTTCCATGTAAGTGCGCGGCCCGGGGTGTACGTCATCTTAAAAATGCTGGAGGTAAACAGGCAAGTTTTGTTTAGATATCCTTGGACGCGGCATTTGGATCGCATCACGCATTTCTCTTTTCCACGCCGCTCCGCTTTGCGATCCGGACCTCTACATCCTGGCTTTGACAGAGTACAGTACACAGATGTGTTGCTGTGTAAACAGTTCCTGCGTCCTCAGAGCGGTTTGTTTTGACCCAAACAGACAGTAAGAGGAACATCTGCCCACCACGGCGATCCGATTCCAGACTAAGAGTTGGATCTCACTGAATCAGAAATAAACTGAAGAGACACTGTAAAAAGAAATAAAAAAATGAAAATGGAGCGTGTGTGGGAATCTGTGGATGTGCCAGAGAGTGAGATGACAACATTGTATCCTGTGCAGAATGTGGGGGAGTAGAAACTAACAAGCTGCTGATGCTAGCAAGGTTTGAGCGGGAACAAATTCAGCAGATGCGGTGAAAAAAATACCCACAGCCATCTCAGAGACAGACAGCCTCTGCGTCTGCTCTCCATGTAGGTCATTTTGAGCAGCCGATGGCCTGGGATTGTGACTCTTGCGTGGCGGGGGCTGACAACAACAACGCTGCGTGAGCGCAGGCGGGCCGACACAGAGCTATCTAGGAGAAACAGTTCCATATTCTAATGGGAGCTGAAAACGAGATTGGGTTGTGGGGGGCGGAGGGCTCGTTTTCGAGGAAACTTCCAGGAAAGTTCCTCTCAGTCAGGGTCTGCTGCCGTGGCTCCCGGCTGTTCCTCAACTTCGGCAGAGCCGTGCACTCATTTCCCAAAATCGCTCACCCGGCGGAGCTGTCACTCACAGTCGATGCGCCCTAAAAACCCTTTTTCGGATAGATGCAGCGTGCCCAGCTGCTGCTGCTTTCAAAAAGTCGGTTTCTGGGGCTGGGATGCGTAATGCGCCCGTCCAGCCCACTGGGCTATTTGAAGCAGGGTGTTGATTTGGTTGCTTTTAAGTGATTGTCTTTTTTGTTGTTGTTTTGTTTTGTTTTTTTCTTCCATTAAGTTTCAAGGGTGGCCATCCTCCACATGTAAGGGTTTGAATTTTTCTTGTTCCTACTCTTGCCGTACAGCTGGTTGCTGCGAGTGCAGAAAGTGCTGAAAATGTCAAATATAATTCCCAGAATGAAGGCCTATTTTAACACCGAATAGGTGGCATATAAGAAAGTACTTTGACATTATGCATTTCAGGGGACTTTTCCTCACTATTTCCACTTTACGAGCAGCTGCACTTCCTTTCTGTTAGCATTCTCCCTTTAATGTGGTGTTAGTACAGATAAAAGATTAACAAATAAAATATATAAATAAAATGCATATTTTAAGAGCCCGTTCTGCCGTCTGGTAGTTGAGGCTTTTCTCTCTTTTATTAGCTATTTGATGAAACTTGAAGAAGTCGTGCCTCAGGGCAATATTTCTGCATATTTTTTTCGTCTCTTCTCCAAAATTAAACATAAAAATCCTCACTAGACTAATCAATAATGAAAACAGACATTATTCACTCCCCCCCCGAGGCGCTTCCTTCTGCAGCCACAGTGTGTTTTGTCTTAGCAAACACAATAAAAACTAAAGCCCCGCTCGGTTCTGACCCCAGATGTTATTGTGTGTTCGATTCAAACATCCTCCGTCTCTGCAGCTCCGTGCCTTCTGCTCGCCAAGATCACACTGCACCCCTCCAACCCTCTCTCCTGTGTCCGCTTCCAATCTTTCTGCACATTGTGCTGTGTACTTTGGAGATTGATTCCAGTATAAAATGTGCACAGATTCTTTTAGACACATTTATGATGCATGTGTGTTTGCCAGTATTTGTCTTTTTAGCACTTTGACATCAAAGAAGCTTCGATGTTTGGTGATTTGACAGGGGGGGGGGGGGGCCTAAAAAAAAAGCAAAATTGTGAAGGGAAAGCAAATTTTTTAAAAATT
>NW_015114236.1:7862-20516 GCF_001443285.1 Poecilia latipinna | reverse complement strand
TTTTTTTTTTTTTTGACCTTTTGAAAAAAAAAAATTTTTTGTTTTTTGGTTTTTGGAGGGGGGGGGGGGGGGTACTAAAAGTAATGCATAATTGTGAGAGGAATGCAGATTGTTCAAAACTTACAAAAAAAAAAAAAAAGAAAAAGAAGAAACTGGAAGAATAGTGTTGGGTGGCTCAGTTTGTAGAGGAAAAAGTCCTCAATCTGGTTCTCCTGGGTCCTATTCCTGGTTTTGGGTCATACACTGCAAAAACACAAAATCTTACCAAGTAGGCTTGGTCTAGTTTCCAGCGCAAATACTTTAGTACTCTTGAAATGAAAGAAAACAAACTTACAAGTAACTTTTCAGCAAGATATAAGAGCTGATTTTAGGTCATGTTACAGATTTTTTTTCACTTATAATAAGATATTTTCCCCACTTTATGAGTGAAATAATCTGCCAGGTGAACTGAAACTTTTTCACCATTTTGAAGGGATTATTGACTTAAAGCACCATCCAATATCTTGCTGAAAAATGAATTGTAGACTAGCTTTGTCTTACAAAAAGTTCTGACATATTTACTCTAGAATCTGTGTAAAAATACTTTAAGATTTTATGTTTTTGCTGTGTAGTTCCTGTCCAGTCACCATTGAGTAACGGTGACCAGTTCCTAGAAAACCCTTAAAAAAACAACAACTTGAAAGCTGAAATGTGATGGTATTTTTTGTAGCAGATGAGGGGGTCAGAATAACGTCTGCACACTGCACTTCAAAGATTTTATTGTAAACAATTGATAACCATACATTAGCCTTAGTTCCATTTCACCGTTACGCACTAATATGCGTTGGTGTATCGCATTAAATGGTAAAAATCATGCTCTTTATGTCACTTATTTAAATGTCTTTGTCTTTTTTTTTTGCTGTTTTTCTTTTCTGCAAAAAAAGAAAATAAAAAGCACTAAAAAGGAAGAGAAAGTGCCTGAATGGGAAGCTCATCATTTATAAATCCACTGCTGTTCAGCAGTCTCTCTCCCATGTCACCTTGCTCATTAGAAATATGTTGACTCACTGCCACGCATGCATCTCTCCCTCCTCGTGTTTTTCCCTCCATCTACGTCTCCCGACATCCCTGTCTCTCCGCTCTGTCACTCCATCATCATCGTCTCCCCTCCTCCCCTCAGCCTCTCCCCTCCTTCTGGTAGCTTGGCACTTCTGAGTTAGTTGCTTGTCTGCCTAGCTAAGGAAAATGTCAAACAGCACACACAGGAAAAAGAAAGGGAAAAAAAAAAAGGGTCAGAACATTAGGCCACGGCATGCACATGCTCAGCGTCCCGGCGTGTGCGCGCTTCGTAGTGAGTCAGATCAGTGTTGTCCGCACGCATAGCCTCCACACCCCACCGCCTCCGCCCCTCCGCCCCTCTGTCATGCGTGAATGTTCCCACTTCTCACTCCTGTCTTTCTCTCATCAATTATTGACAAGGCACAACAGCTCACGGCTAAGTTCGGCGCTGCTGCAATCAGCGCCGAGCCGAGGCTGCGGTCGGGACATGGAGAAGATGGAGCTGCAGAGGGGCCTCCACCGTCCCGTACAACAACATAAAAAAAAGAAGAAGAAGAAAGACACCATAGTCCAATTCCTTCTTCTTTTTTTTTTTTTTTTTTTTTTCCTTCCACACCCAAATCATTTCTCATTTCGGCTCAGGATTTAGTCATAATTGCTTGGAAATAGAAAATTTCCTGCCAGAATGACTGGCCCCCTTCCTATCATCCGCCTGTGCTTGGCCACACACACTTCCCACGGGGGACTCGAATACAAATTGCCTCCCCACGAGCCCCCTTTTTCTGCCCCCTCCTCTCTCTCTCTCTCCTCACAGACCCTTTGAGCGGGCCTTGGGGCAGATGCAGATAAGGTCTGCAGCGTGGCTGAAATATCTGATGGACTCCTGTGGAATCCATCTTTTAATAGTGTCTGACTGTCTTCTGCCCCTTGTTAAAAAAAAAAAAACCCGCTGGAAGACCCTCCGCTGTTTACTGCAGCCAAGCCTTCAAAGTGTGTGTGCTGAAATCACAACAGACAGTCAGATAAACTGTCTGTTTCCTCTGCGCTCCCCTCAGAGCTACAACGCCCCCCTCCCCCTCCTCTTCTCCTTCTTCTCCTCTCCTCATCTACCACGACGTCCTTTTTTCCGGTCCTCTTATAACCCCACTACCCCCCTCCGCCCCCTGCGAAGTGTGCCTCTTCTAGCAGAGTTAAAGCCAGGGCAATAAATAAGGCATATTATGGCCTTTTAACGTGATGAATAATGTAAAACAATAAAAAGTTAATATATAACTACTTTACCCCCATTCTGCCAGGCCTGAGTGTATTGTAAGTATATTGAAGGTGTGTGTGTGTGTGTGTGTGTGTGTCTGTGTGTGTGTGTGTGTGTGTGTGTGTGTGCATGTGTGTGTGTGGGAGGCTCTCACGAGTGTGTCGGTGTTGGAAATGCCTGTCTGAGTGTTTGCTGAAGGAGCTGCTGATGTAGATGTGAGCTCATTTTTTTTTTTTTTTTTACGACAGGACAGGGATATCGGCGTGTTTCACAGCCGTTCGCAAATTCCCCCCCACCAACCCACCAACTCCTTCCTCTGTTTTTTTTTTCTGCTTTCATCTTCCCTTCTGACACAGTTTCGACACAGGCGAAGATAACCGTCTCTGTGTATAAAAGATATATCAAAAGATAATAAGCATAATCCTTTGCTGTAGCAGAGGAACAAGTCATTGTAATTCATCGCATGCGGCTTTCCAAGGCTGACTTTTTTTGTCTGCTCTCTCTCTCTCTCTCTCTTTTTTTTCCTTTTCTTCTCTGTTTTCCCACAGACCCAGACGCAGCGATCCCGGAGGCGCCGGAAACCCAGGAGGACAACTCAATACCGGAGACCAGCAGTTCCGGTCCGCCCGACCCGAGTAAGACTGGGCCTGTGATGCCAGGAATCCCTGGTGAGCGCATTCACACAACCCCAGCCGTTAGCCCTCACTGTCGAGGAACTGAAGGATTTGCCCATTTTTCTGAGCTGAGTAACTCCAGCTCGGTCAGATTGGATGAAGAGCATCCACGGCGACGCATTTTCAAGGATTCTTGGCTGGATTTGGTGCTGGACTTTGACTAGGCCTTACTAACACATGAGGATGTGTTAATCTGAACCATATAATTGTTGCTCTGCCTGTATCAAGTCTTTGGGGACGGTCCTCCCGTCAGTCCCCACAACATGATGCTGCCACTACCATGTTTCACCGCAGGAATCGACTGATCCGGTATCACAGTATTGGTCACCCAACTTCTGCCCCCCAGATCTGAACTGAAACTACTGATTATTGTAAATGTGACTGTAGACTGTCAGTTATTCTATCAATTATTCTGATGATTAATCAAAATGTGAACATTTCGCACCTTTTCCACTTAACCACTTTAGCCTTTTTATACAATATTCAAAATACATAAAAAAATGCAAATAACTCAATTATTTTAAATAAGAAAATAAGCATTTTGTTGCCCAAAATGCAATAACATAGCATTCATGTACACGTGATTCTTTGTGGCAAAAGATGCATCTGCGGCTAAACAAAGACTTGTCAACGTCAACATGTGAAAAGCTCAATCCTTTTGTCTCGACTTAACAGCCGTACAGTGAAGCAAAAGGCGCTTAATCCAACAATTACCGAATATAATCCAGGTTAAGCTAAAACTATGCCACTTGAGAAGCTCTGGTTACAACACATTTACATACAATGGTGTTTTTCTTCATCTTAAATGTAAATTATCTGTATTTTTTGTATCCATTGCTGCTCTGAGGGTGTTCGTCTTTCAGAAAATATATATTTTTGAGTCTGTATACTCCAGCGAATGACTAAACGGTTGCTAAATTGATTGACGATTAATCGGATTAATCGTCTCAGCCTTAATCAGATCTAATTTTGAGTTGGAGACGTAAGACGAGTTGAAAACATTTCGCCGTCGCTAGCGATGAACATCCTATTCACGGTTTTCTTCCAAGCAACAAAAGGCAGTCGGTGTTTTGTGCATTTCAAAATGAAACTTTAATTCACTTCCATCCTTTGATAAATATTTCAACCAAGGGTTAGAAGAGCCTCCTTAAAGCCATAAGAGCCCATAATGCATTGCTCTGTGACTTCATTAGTGGTGAGTCAGAAATGCAACAAGATTTAACTAAGACCAGACTTAATTTGGCTTAATATGGCTCCAGAGGGCTAAATACTGTCTGCTACTAGATTTACATTGTTTCCAGCACAAGCTGGTTTTTTTTCAGGGTTTGTTGTTCTGACCCAGTTTGACATGGTTTCCTTTTGCAGCTTTAAACATGTCTGCTTCCCATGAGTTGCTTCCTTTTCCCAGCTAACATGCCCCCGCATCATAATGCTGCCACCACCCTTTATTCTACTCGTTCACATGTTGTTGCAAATCACACGCTGAATACTTTAGCCTTCATTTAGCCACTCCTCTACGCAGGCCGGATTTATGAAGTGCATACCCAGTTGCTGTGGCAACAGATTCTTCCACCTGAGCGTCGGATCCCGGCAGGTCCTCCCAACTGTTACCATGGATATCTCGGCTGCTGCTCTCATTTTTTAAATGTTTCCCCTTCTTCTGTTCACTTGTGTTATAAATACATGATGTCATTCAGCTTCGAGAGCAAATGTAAAAAGAAAAAAAAAAACTTTTTCAAACAGAACACCTACATCCTCGAGGCTGCGCTAGTAATTCATCACATTCGGTCTCCAGGGAGAAAATTAAAAATAATAGTTTAGCCTTTCAAAGTATGCTATTCCTCATATGGCTCTGACACGCTTCAGGCGACTCTTAACTCAGCATGCTGGAGTGTTTGCAAAACCAGAGTTGCTGACAGGATAGAGTGAAACTCTCCAAAATGCAGGTTGTGATGAAAAGACATAAAACCACACCCTAAACAAATACAGCTCGCCCTGAGTCACACAGGGAGTGTGCTGCATGCTGGGAGACTTGACGACAGACCTTTTTATTACATTACCTGCCTTAAATCTCATTAGAGATGCACTTAAATCAGTCTAATCAAAGCAGTTGTAATCTGTTTATTCCCAAATTATATCAACTGGTCACTCCACTTTTTTTGCGATCGCAGAAATCCCCGCAAAATCAACAGATCTCCACATTTTTTTGAGCTAATGTTTAATTGTGAGGTTATTTCTAATTTTCTGTATAAAGGGTAAAAACATTGGCTTTAAGTGCTAACTCCCACCTGCAGGTGGCAGTATTTCATACTCAGCCTTACTTGATATCAACTTATAGTCCATGAAATTTTACTCCCTAATATAAGCCTAGAAATCGGGTCTGTGTCTCTTTAAAAACTCCTGCTCTTTCTGAAACTTCAGAAAGTCATCACAACATGGCTCCTCTGTTAACTCTTTAACAAAGTTTTACCAGAATCTCACTGAGAAGTAGCTCGTACAATAAGCTCAGCAGATTCGTAGTTCCATCAGGTGTTTGCTAATTGCTGGTGGCTAGTCTGAAGGAGCGGAGTGGAGGAGACTCTTCTAAGACATACTTATTGAATGCAGGCACTGATATTTATTTATATTTTAATAGTTTTTTAATTACGTTACACATCCAGGCACCTCTGGCCGTCTGAGAACACTTGTTGTCTTGGTATGGCCCAAAATGAAGATGAGCTTATCTCATCTGAGCTGCCTCTGTTTCTTATTTCTTATCTGCTTCTTTGTCACCACTGCCTCCCTCCACAGGAGCCACTTCTCCTCCTTCTTCTTTTCCCCAAAGAGCGGCTGCTTTGCAGGGAACTTTTTTGACTTGCTCCACAACTTTGTCCACCACAAACTGTTCACACTGTTCCGCCTGTCCTGATGTGATAAGCGGCGCTTTTCTTAATAGTTGCTTATTTGACATTAGCTGCTCTAAAAAAAGATGTCCCTATGTCACTTTTCCCTGTATTCTTGGGGCTTTTCACCTGCCTGCCACTGTTGGATCAGTTATTATGTCAAGTGAGGGTGGAATGAAGGACGAGTGGCGGCGGGGTGGAGGGGGCTGATATTTCAGGAATGAAATTTCTTGACAGCCTCTCTCCCCGGCTCACTCAGAATGTACGAAGTTCCCTCAGCCTCCGATTTCTCCCGATAAGAGCAGAATTGGTAGCCTTCAATCACGGTGTTCGGCTGCGATAGAGGCTCAAGGCGCGGTTATCCCCTTATCAATAAATGGTTAAGTGCAAACGGGGGCCGGCAGAGTGCGGAGACACAGTCATTAACGGGGCTGGCAGGCTCCTGAGGTATGAGACTTTTGTGTGCCTGTGGAGGTAAGAGGGGGGCGGCGGGGGTGTCAAGGGTGAGGAGGGGTCACGGACAGTAAAAGAGTGATGGCTGAGGCGAGGGGTTGGTGCGGGGGGTGAGCGCTGGTCTTTGGCAGCAGCTGCACGCATACATGGAAAACAGATTTGGTTCCTCTCGGATTTCAGTCACCGGCGGAGCCAGCCGTTCCTTTCCCATCCCATCCTGAACCCCCCACACCCTCCGCCCCCCGAACAAAAGGATAAAATAAAATCAGATGTTCAGATGTGCCCTCCACATTTGGTTTTTCCATTGCTCGCCTGGCCTCTGACACGCAAAACATGTCGAACAACTTGCCCCTCGCTCGCATCGCTCCCCCGAAATAAAAAGGAAAAGGGGAAACAAGATCAGAGGGGGAATCTTTGCGGTGCTGAGTGTCGACTTCGGATTTCATTGGCGAGGGAATGGGGTGTGTGTGCGGCGGGGCTGCTTTGATTGAGCTTATTCAATTAGATTACATCAAGGGGGCCGTTAGTCATGTTGAGCAAACAAGAAAGTGGGATGCACTCAGAGTTGATTTAGTATGGTCTGCACATGTCAGGACAGACGGAGCGTGAATGCGAGGCTGTCTCTAAGGGACTTCTTGAAAGTTACTCATAAAGGAGTATGAGGAACGGGTGGGGGGAGAGAGCCATTGTCTCCTCTAACGAACAATCAGAGTTCTCTGGTTACGTTAGAAAACAACCCTCCTTTATATTCAAATTAAACGAGCAAAGGGTGATGCGACCTCTTTCTTCAGTCGCTCCATATATTTCCGCTAAAATGCAACATTAAGGAAACAAAGAACAGATAGCTTTTATGTGCGCTGCTCTTTTTACGGCTACTCCTCAGTGTCGCCGTAAAAAGTCTTCACATCCCCTTGATGCATTTTCACGTTTTTCCACATTACGACCACAGGCTTCTAGATCAAAACCAGAGTTCTGCATAATTGTAAAGGGATATGGAATGGATAGATTATACAACAATATCCTGAGATTTTAAGCATTTTGACAAACCTACAAAGACACCATTGCCCACCTAAACTGACGAGTTGATCAGAGAAGCAGCCAAGAGGTCAAAGGTAACGCCGGAGGAGCTGGAAAGATGCACCACTCAGGTGGAAAAATCTGCTGATGCAACAATTAGTCTTGCACTTGACAAATCTGGCCTCCGTGGAAAAAAGCAATTAGATGTTTTTTTTGTACAGCTTGCAAAAAACTAAAGTAGGGTGCAGAAGATGATGAATGAAATTTAATATACCTTAATAGTTGTTCCCATACTTGAATATTGTCTATATTCTTGAAAAACAATCCCAAAATATGAATACAACTCGGCTAACTATGAGTTTTATATGAAGTACAGTGTTTGCAAAACATGGTGGTGGCAGCGTCATGTTGGGATGCTCGTCTTCAGCTCGAATAATGAGGCTGGTCAGACATACAGGCAGTAAATACTGTTTGACGCCGCAAATTGGAATGGTTTAGATCAAAGCATACCCATGTGCTTGAGTGACCCAGTCAAAATCCAGACCTGAATCCATTTAAGGATCTGTGGCAACAGATGCTCTCCATCCTGTCTGGCTGAGCTGGAGCTACAAAAAAAAAAAAGAACTGGAGAATTTTTTTGTCTTTATATCTACAGAGCTGGAAGATATTCACCCTAAACAGAATCTACTTTGGTCCGTTTCTATTCACCTTCCCACTCAATGACTTGTGTTAGCATAGCATATAAAATCTTTATAAAATAAGATAAAGCTTGTATGCTTAATGCGACAAAATGCAGGAAACATAACAGGATTGAATTTAGGACTGACACGATTAATCAGAATAATCGTTATGAATCAATTATTGAAATAATTGTCCACTAGTCTCGTAATCGTAAGCAGAATATACAGACTCAATAAAAAAGGTCAACTACTGAAAGAACAACATATTCTGAGTCATAAATAAGCCAAAACTGTACA
Organism: Poecilia latipinna; assembly: GCF_001443285.1. Classification (NCBI taxonomy): domain Eukaryota; kingdom Metazoa; phylum Chordata; class Actinopteri; order Cyprinodontiformes; family Poeciliidae; genus Poecilia; species Poecilia latipinna. The sequence continues at coordinate 12,223 of NW_015114236.1, read as the reverse complement.
AAAAATATATATAATTTGTGCATTTAAAACAAAAACAAGACCTTTGTTAAATATGTGACATGGTTTTATCTTCACCCAGTTCAAATGCTGTAAAAACAAAATATCCTTTTAGGCACCTTTTGCTATCCAATTATTAACTGGTTAATCCAAAAATAGTCAACAAATATATTTCTAACATTGTATAAAAGGGTAAAAGGAAAAATCAACAGGATGCGCTTATTTTTTATCTAGTTAATTATCATAATAATCGATAGATTAATCAGTAACTAAAATAATTATTAGTATAAAACCTCTATAATAAAACATACTAAAGTTTGTAACTGTAAAGTGACAAAATGCAGAAAACTTAGTGGGTTATCTGTACCGCTGAGACGATTAATCACAATGAATCCATTATTGAAATAATCGTCAACTAATTTACTAATTGATTAATCGTCAGAAGAATTGATAGATTGATAAGTAACTAAATTACTTGTTACTTGCTGCCCTGGTTATGTGTTCTTTTCCCAAACATGTGGTGAAATAGATTTTTTTCATTTAATCAAATTCTTTAAACGTTTTTCACATAAATCTGTAAAGTCCAAATCATGGAATAAGTAGAGATGTACATCAGGAAACAACTGAATGATAGTTTGCCATTTGTCAAAAATCTTTCCTCTGTGCAGCTCAGAAAAGGAATAAATTATCTCCGCCTTTTGGTGACGTTCCTCTCCTTAAGCCCTCTCTCTCTCTCTCTCTCTCTCTCTCTCTCTCTCTCTGCAGGCCCCAAGATCCAAGATGACCCCGGGTCCTCCTCCAGCACCGACGGCTTCTTGAGCTCCAAGGTGGCCGTCTTCTCCTCCATCGCCATTGGATGCATCATCTTCCTCGTGCTCATCCTGCTCCTCGTCATCCTCCTCATCAAGATGCGCAAGCGCTCCAGGAAAAACGCGCACTCGCAGGCCCGCCCGTCGGCGCTGTCACTCAGCACGCTGTCCAACCCCAAGCTGCCCGGCGGCACGGCCGGCACCGAGCCCAGCGACATCATCATCCCCCTGCGGACAGAGAACAACTACTGCCCCCACTACGAGAAGGTGAGCGGGGACTACGGTCACCCGGTCTACATCGTCCAGGAGATGCCGCCGCAGAGCCCTGCCAACATCTACTACAAGGTCTGACGCGCTCCGGGGGAGCCAGCAGCGACGGCCAGGAGAGAGGAGCGCTTGATTTACGTTCTTGGGAAGAACGATTTCCTTTGAATTTTTTTCTGAGGGGGGGGTGGGGATGTGGGGACTTGAAGCCACCCCTCGCCCCCCTCCTTGTTATTTGTACCACCTGCTGCACAAATCTGGAGAAACACGTACTGAGCAGTCACCAGCGGGGGTTGGGAGCTGACTGATGAGAGACCCTGACCGTCGTCCCTCTCCTCCCTCACCTCCCTCACCTCCCCACCCGTATGCGTCTCCCCTCCGACCCCAACCACTCCCGGAAAGTCTGGACTGGACCAACAGATGGACCTCTAGCTTCCCTGTCCCTGCTAACGGACAGGATATAACTTATCTCGGCTCCCCGAAGTACAGCCTGTGCTACACCCAATTAAACACACCATCCCAGCACACAGCCGGCCGGGAAGCAGGCAGGCAGGGTGGGGGCGCCGCTGGTGAGCAAGTAAGAAAGGAAAAAAAAAAAACATCATTGTGTGTGTACGTGTGCGCCACTGTGCGCGTTTCGTGTGGGGGGGCCCTGCCTCCCCACCATCCCGCCGTTGCTGGGCCAGGGAATCTCTCCAGATAGCTCAGGTATCTTTACACAGTGTGTGGAAAAACGTGCTCCTCTCCCTTACGCACCTCTGATGTTTGCCTTACTTACTATTTTTGATGGAGGAGATTTCCTCGAACCCTGATTAAGTTCACAAAGCAGTTGTATTTTGTTAGACTTTTCCTACCAGTGCACAATGTATAGAGCTAAACCCATCGTCATAACGACTCCCATCCCCTCACCGCCCACGCCATCTCGCCGCTTTTAATCTGTTAAGACGGACTTTAACCTGGACTCCTGGCTGTCGAGGTGTGTATGTATGCGCACGCGCGTGCGTGTGTGTGTGTGTGTGTTGCGCATGTGAAATTCCTCCCCTCCTGCTTGGTTGAAATGAGTTCCAGCGTTGCTCTGGCATGTGTGTGTGTGTGTATTTCAGGGTGTGTCCTCGTTGAGTGCGGTTGGACATGTCCAGACCGGTTTCTCTAAGAAGTGGGGAGACTTTATTGGATTTGATGTTGAGATACCGTATCCTAAGCATGACAAATAAAAAATAGAGGGTGATGCGCCAACTGACAGACAGACAAGATCTAACAAACACTCCTGAGTGCTCCAGTTGGCACCGATCGGAGATCTTGCCGTCGGATCGGCTTTCAGACAGACAGGCAGGTTGCTATTTGTTCGCTTTATCTCCTGAAGCATCTAAAAAAAATTTAGTTTGAGGGGCGTCGGTCAGATGGCTCTCCCTGATTGGCTGGCCTACAGAGGTACGATGCCCCATATATAGGTTTGGATGGAGAGCCGGAATACAGTATCATCACTTTCCAACTGGCCGCCATCTGTAGATGAGTCAGCTTGTGACTAATGTACGTGCCATCTTTGTGCCCACTCTCACCAACCGATTGGGGGAGGGACGGGCGAGGGGGAGAGAAATTATTCCCGTGACTTGGCTTTAACCTGAGAGGATAACAGAGGTGGGAACGGGTGAGGCAGGGCTGGCCGAGGCGCTTTCGTTTTCTCCGGCCTCTCTCACCAGCTGTGCTGTGAATAAAAATGCTGTGTGGAATATTCAGCGAGGACACTGCGGCCCAGCTATCACACAGCCCAGGGCGACAGCATCAAGGCGGGAATTTACTGCAGCTGCACGTGTGTGGAGTGGTGGGGAGGTAGATGGTGGGGAAGGCGGGAGGTTTTTGTGTGTGTACACATAGGTGCTTATTTGTGCTTATATTTGCAGTTTCCACTCTGGATGTGTGCAAGTTTCATCTGCTGCTGTGACAGACACCCTTCTTTTTTGGGACTGAGCACCTCCTCTAATGAAGCATACAGCACTGCAGTCAAGGCTAATGATGTCTGAGATACGGCAAGCCACTAGTGCCAAATATCGGCAAAGATGTGAAGTTTAGTCAGTTAGGAAAATCTCTGTGAAAACTTTGTATTTTACACCAGCAAGTCATATTTTGACCACCTCCCTCCTCATTGATTTCATTGCCTGTTTAAGAAAAGCCAAGAAAAACGTTCTATCAGATCATAGAACATAATTTTTTTTTTTTTTTTGCCTTTTCATAAACAGTCGTTGTGCATCTGCATGAGACGGACGAATGAAGTAAAAAACGAAGCACGCTGTAAAGAAGGCAAACTCCTCCCCCGAACAGAAGGCCATATTTTACACCAGCAAGTCACAACGTTTTGAACGCCTCCTTCTCAGCACGTACAGTTTGATCAAGTCATCAAAACTTTCATGCCACATGAACACGGGGAAAAAAAATACCCCTGTGTCTTGGGAACACCACTTTTTTAGTTGCTCATCATCAGGCATGACTTAAAAAGTGGCTTCCCTGACAACTTTTAATCATCCTGACTTTTTAAGCAGCAATTTTCATGTACCGAAAAAACATAAAATCTTACCATTTTTGGTCTAGTTTCCAGGGCAAATGTCTTGGTATGTTTGAAATAAGACTAAATCACAAATAGCTTTTCAGCGAACATTATGGGCTTAATTTAAGTTAATACATAACTTCTTATCATTGATGAAGAATTACTAGCTTCACTGGCTGATTATTTCGCTTATAACTAGTATTTTTTCATAAATATTAAGGAATTATTGACGTAAAACAGGCCCGTACATCTTTCTTAAATGATGCTTGCGAGTCTGTTTTTGTCCTATTTCAGGCGCACTAAGACATTTGCACTAGAAACCAGACCAAAAATCCTTGGTAATGTGTTGTGGTTTTGTCAATACCGGGCACTCATGTCTTGCCATATCAAAAAGGAAATAGGGAGGACCATACATGACGAAAAGCTGTTGTTTGCGCCCACACGCCAACGCAAACACATCCAGACAGACGGGTCCAGGTTTTTTTTCCTGTCAGGGTTAGGGTGCGTAAAGTTTACTCAGCGACAGAGTCCAGCCCGTCATCAACCAGCGCTGACATCACCCTCGGACAGGCGCTGCAGAGTTAAAAGTCGACCCCGGCTTGAAGACTCGGGGAGGACTCTGGTGGCTCTTGCGTGTCGTTAACCTCTTAAGTTAACAACCTCAGCAGCTGCCGGTGATTTTTTTTTTTTTTTTTTTTTTTTTTTTTTTTTTTTTTTTTGTTGGGGGGGTGGGGGGTCCCTTTTTTTTT